>NC_048575.1:79758575-79806075 GCF_013265735.2 Oncorhynchus mykiss | reverse complement strand
CCTCTTACCTCTCATCTAACTCCCCTTCCATCTTCCCTCCCTTCAACCCCTCCTTGGGTTAAGGTTATGATGGTGGGGCACTTTCCTTCAATCCCCACCCCCTTCTCCAACCCTTACCCCTACCCCCCTCCTTGGTCTGAGCTACATGAGGTACTGTCGCCACCTCCTTCTTGGGTCCCCGTGCCTAATCTGTCCCTCCACTGACCACTTCATTCTCACTTGGCTCCAGAACAGAACATAGGCTGCATGGGCTGTGATTGTGGTGACAGCCCGGCCAGAGAGCTAGTATGTAGTGGTGGTGACAGCCCAGTCAGAGAGCTAGTATGTAGTGGTGGTAACAGCCCAGTCAGAGAGCTAGTATGTAGTGGTGGTGACAGCCCAGTCAGAGAGCTAGTATGTAGTGGTGGTGACAGCCCAGTCAGAGAGCTAGTATGTAGTGGTGGTGACAGCCCAGTCAGAGAGCTAGTAGTATGTAGTGGTGGTGACAGCCCAGTCAGAGAGCTAGTATGTAGTGGTGGTGACAGCCCGGCCAGAGAGCTAGTATGTAGTGGTGGTGACAGCCCAGTCAGAGAGCTAGTATGTAGTGGTGGTGACAGCCCAGTCAGAGAGCTAGTATGTAGTGGTGGTGACAGCCCAGTCAGAGAGCTAGTATGTAGTGGTGGTGACAGCCCAGTCAGAGAGCTAGTATGTAGTGGTGGTGACAGCCCAGTCAGAGAGCTAGTATGTAGTGGTGGTGACAGCCCAGTCAGAGAGCTAGTATGTAGTGGTGGTGACAGCCCAGTCAGAGAGCTAGTATGTAGTGGTGGTGACAGCCCGGCCAGAGAGCTAGTATGTAGTGGTGGTGACAGCCAAGTCAGAGACCTAGTATGTAGTGGTGGTGACAGCCCAGTCAGAGAGCTAGTATGTAGTGGTGGTGACAGCCCAGTCAGAGAGCTAGTATGTAGTGGTGGTGACAGCCCAGCCAGAGAGCTAGTATGTAGTGGTGGTGACAGCCCAGTCAGAGAGCTAGTATGTAGTGGTGGTGACAGCCCAGTCAGAGAGCTAGTATGTAGTGGTGGTGACAGCCCAGTCAGAGAGCTAGTATGTAGTGGTGGTGACAGCCCAGTCAGAGAGCTAGTATGTAGTGGTGGTGACAGCCCAGTCAGAGAGCTAGTATGTAGTGGTGGTGACAGCCTAGTCAGAGAGCTAGTATGTAGTGGTGGTGACAGCCCAGTCAGAGAGCTAGTATGTAGTGGTGGTGTCAGCCCAGTCAGAGAGCTAGTATATAGTGGTGGTGACAGCCCAGTCAGAGAGCTAGTATGTAGTGGTGGTAACAGCCCAGTCAGAGAGCTAGTATGTAGTGGTGGTGACAGCCCAGTCAGAGAGCTAGTATGTAGTGGTGGTGACAGCCTAGTCAGAGAGCTAGTATGTAGTGGTGGTGACAGCCCAGTCAGAGAGCTAGTATGTAGTGGTGGTGACAGCCCAGCCAGAGAGCTAGTATGTAGTGGTGGTGACAGCCCAGTCAGAGAGCTAGTATGTAGTGGTGGTGACAGCCCGGCCAGAGAGCTAGTATGTAGTGGTGGTGACAGCCCAGTCAGAGAGCTAGTATGTAGTGGTGGTGACAGCCCAGTCAGAGAGCTAATAGCCTAGCCTTCAATTCCTTCTTCTGTGATTCAAGGGTTATCAAGAAGAAATGTTTCCAAATATGAAATAAATACATAAATACATTTATAGCTCAAAAAGAGAGAGAGAAAATGAGAAAAAAGAGGGGGTGGGGAATTACACAGGTCCACAAAGATTTCAATAACAAATCCAATGTTGATAAACTCCTGTATCTATTGGGTAAAATTCCACAGAATTTCACAGAAGAAATATGTGTGACCTGTTGCCACAAGGGGCGGGGCGGCAGGGTAGCCTAGTGGTTAGAGCGTTGGACTAGTGACCGGAAGGTTGCAAGTTCAAACCCCCGAGCTGACAAATCTGTCGTTCTGCCCCTGAACAAGGCAGTTAACCCACTAGGCTGTCATTGAAAATAATAATTTGTTCTTAACTGACTTGCCTAGTTAAATAAAATAAATATAAACAAGAAAAGGACAACAAACAGTGAAGAACAAACACCACTGTAAATACAACCTGTGCCTTTCGAAAGTATTTGGCCCCCTTGAACTTTGCGACCTTTTGCCACATTTCAGGCTTCAAACATAAAGACATAAAACTGTATTTTTTTGTGAAGAATCATCAACAAGTGGGACACAATCATGAAGTGGAACGTCATTTATTGGATATTTCAAACTTTTTTAACAAATCAAAAACTGAAAAATTGGGCGTGCAAAATTATTCAGCCCCCTTAAGTTAATACTTTGTAGCGCCACCTTTTGCTGCGATTACAGCTGTAAGTCGCTTGGGGTATGTCTCTATCAGTTTTGCACATCAAGAGACTGATATTTTTTCCCATTCCTCCTTGCAAAACAGCTCGAGCTCAGTGAGGTTGGATGGAGAGCATTTGTGAACAGCAGTTTTCAGTTCTTTCCACAGATTCTCGATTGGATTCAGGTCTGGACTTTGACTTGGCCATTCTAACACCTGGATATGTTTATTTTTGAACCATTCCATTGTAGATTTTGCTTTATGTTTTGGATCATTGTCTTGTTGGAAGACAAATCTCCGTCCCAGTCTCAGGTCTTTTGCAGACTCCATCAGGTTTTCTTCCAGAATGGTCCTGTATTTGGCTCCATCCATCTTCCCATCAATTTTAACCATCTTCCCTGTCCCTGCTGAAGAAAAGCAGGCCCAAACCATGATGCTGCCACCACCATGTTTGACAGTGGGGATGGTGTGTTCAGCTGTGTTGCTTTTACGTCAAACATAACGTTTTGCATTGTTGCCAAAAAGTTCCATTTTGGTTTAATCTGACCAGAGCACCTTCTTCCACATGTTTGGTGTGTCTCCCAGGTGGCTTGTGGCAAACTTTAAACGACACTTTTTATGGATATCTTTAAGAAATGGCTTTCTTCTTGCCACTCTTCCATAAAGGCCAGATTTGTGCAATATACAACTGATTGTTGTCCTATGGACAGAGTCTCCCACCTCAGCTGTAGATCTCTGCAGTTCATCCAGAGTGATCATGGGCCTCTTGGCTGCATCTCTGATCAGTCTTCTCCTTGTATGAGCTGAAAGTTTAGAGGGACGGCCAGGTCTTGGTAGATTTGCAGTGGTCTGATACTCCTTCCATTTCAATATTATCGCTTGCACAGTGCTCCTTGGGATGTTTAAAGCTTGGGAAATCTTTTTGTATCCAAATACGGCTTTAAACTTCTTCACAACAGTATCTCGGACCTGCCTGGTGTGTTCCTTGTTCTTCATGATGCTCTCTGCGCTTTTAACGGACCTCTGAGACTATCACAGTGCAGGTGCATTCTGTGAGTGTAATGTTTACTGTATATTTTTTGTTGTTTATTTCACTATTGTTTATTATCTATTTCACTTGCTTTGGCAATGTTAAGATATGTTTCCCATGCCAATAAAGACCCTTAAATTTAATTGAAGTTGAGAAAAAGAGACAGACAGACAGACAGACAGACAGACAGACAGACAGACAGACAGACAGACAGACAGACAGACAGACAGACAGACAGACAGACAGACAGAGACAGAGAGAGAAGGAAAGAGAGAGAGAGACAGAGACTGAGACAGAGACAGAGAGAGAAGGAAAGAGATAGAGACAGGGACTGAGACAGAGACAGAGAGAGAAGGAAAGAGAGACAGAGACAGAGACTGAGACAGAGACAGAGAGAGAAGGAAAGAGAGAG
Organism: Oncorhynchus mykiss; assembly: GCF_013265735.2. Classification (NCBI taxonomy): domain Eukaryota; kingdom Metazoa; phylum Chordata; class Actinopteri; order Salmoniformes; family Salmonidae; genus Oncorhynchus; species Oncorhynchus mykiss. The sequence continues at coordinate 79,802,287 of NC_048575.1, read as the reverse complement.
AGACAGAGACAGAGAGAAGGAAAGAGAGAGAGACAGGGACTGAGACAGAGACAGAGAGAGATGTAAAGAGAGAGAGACAGAGACAGAGAGAAGGAAAGAGAGAGAGACAGGGACTGAGACAGAGACAGAGAGAGAATGAAAGAGAGAGAGACAGGGACTGAGACAGACACAGAGAGAGAAGGAAAGAGAGAGAGAGACAGAGACTGAGACAGAGACAGAGAGAGAAGGAAAGAGAGAGAGACAGAGACAGAGAGAAGGAAAGAGAGAGAGAGAGACAGGGACTGAGACTGAGACAGAGCGAGAGAGAGAAGGAAAGAGAGAGGGAAAAAAGAGAGTCAGAGACTGAGGCAGAGACAGAGAGAGGGAAAAAGAGAGAGACAGAGACAGCGACAGAGACAGAGAGAGAAGGAAAGAGAGAGAGACAGAGACAGAGAGAAGGAAAGAGAGACAGAGACAGGGACTGAGACTGGGACAGAGAGAGAAGGAAAGAGAGAGAGACAGAGACAGAGAGAAGGAGAGAGAGAGAGAGACAGGGACTGAGACAGAGAGAGAAGGAAAGAGAGAGAGACAGAGACAGAGAGAAGGAAAGAGAGCGAGAGACAGGGACTGAGACTGAGACAGAGAGAGACAGAGACAGAGACAGAGACAGCAGGAAAGAGAGAGAGACAGAGGAGGAGAAGGACCTATTAAAAGTGTTCAGTGGCCTGTGAGATATTGTGTCACTTTAATTAGTGGCTGGCCGTAGGGCTCCTAGTGAGGGTGACGATGTGACGACGGGATGAAGAGAAGGTTGATCATATATCAGTGTAGGTCCCAAATGGCACCCTATTGCCATTGAAGGGCGTTGATTTTGACCAGGAGCAATATGGGTTCCAATAGGGATCTGGTCTGAAGTAGTGCACTATATAGGGAATAGGGCTCTGGTCTGGAGTAGTGCACTATATAGGGAATAGGGATCTGGTCTAAAGTAGTGCACTATATAGGGAATAGGGCTCTGGTCAACAGTAGTGCACTATATAGGGAATAGGGCTCTGGTCAACAGTAGTGTACTATATAGTGAATAGGGCTCTGGTCAGCAGTAGTGCACTATATAGGGAATAGGGCTCTGGTCAACAGTAGTGCACTATGTAGGGAATAGGGCTCTGGTCAACAGTAGCGCACTATTAGGGAATAGGGCTCTGGTCTGAAGCAGTGCACTATATAGGGAATAGGGATCTGGTCTAAAGTAGTGCACTATATAGGGAATAGGGCTCTGGTCTAAAGTTGTGCACTATATAGGGAATAGGGCTCTGGTCTAAAGTAGTGTACTATATAGGGAATAGTGCTCTGGTCTAAAGTAGTGTACTATACTCTCTCTGGCCCTTTGTAAGGCTTGATATGGTTGTCTCTCTGGCACTTTGTAAGGCTTGGTATGGTTGTCTCTCTGGCTCTTTGTCAAGCTTGATATGGTTGTCTCTGGCTGTTTGTCAGGCTTGATATGGTTGTCTCTCTGGCTCTTTGTAAGGCTTGATATGGTTGTCTCTCTGGCCCTTTGTAAGGCTTGATATGGTTGTCTCTCTGGCCCTTTGTAAGGCTTGATATGGTTGTCTCTCTGGCTCTTTGTAATGCTTGGTATGGTTGTCTCTCTGGCCCTTTGTAAGGCTTGATATGGTTGTCTCTCTGGCCCTTTGTAAGGCTTGATATGGTTGTCTCTCTGGCTCTTTGTCAAGCTTGATATGGTTGTCTCTCTGGCCCTTTGTAAGGCTTGGTATGGTTGTCTCTCTGGCCCTTTGTAAGGCTTGGTATGGTTGTCTCTCTGGCCCTTTGTAAGGCTTGGTATGGTTGTCTCTCTGGCCCTTTGTAAGGCTTGATAAGGTTGTCTCTCTGGCCCTTTGTAAGGATTGATATGGTTGTCTCTCTGGATCTTTGTCAAGCTTGATATGGTTGTCTCTCTGGCCCTTTGTAAGGCTTGATATGGTTGTCTCTCTGGCTCTTTGTCAAGCTTGATATGGTTGTCTCTCTGGCCCTTTGTAAGGCTTGGTATGGTTGTCTCTCTGGCCCTTTGTAATGCTTGGTATGGTTGTCTCTCTGGCTCTTTGTATGGCTTGGTATGGTTGTCTCTCTGGCCCTTTGTAAGGCTTGATATGGTTGTCTCTCTGGCCCTTTGTAAGGCTTGATATGGTTGTCTCTGGCCCTTTGTAAGGCTTGATATGGTTGTCTCTCTGGATCTTTGTCAAGCTTGATATGGTTGTCTCTCTGGCTCTTTGTAAGGCTTGATATGGTTGTCTCTCTGGCCCTTTGTAAGGCTTGATATGGTTGTCTCTGGCCCTTTGTGAGGCTTGATATGGTTGTCTCTCTGGATCTTTGTCAAGCTTGATATGGTTGTCTCTTTGGCCCTTTGTAAGGCTTGGTATGGTTGTCTCTCTGGCTCTTTGTCAAGCTTGATATGGTTGTCTCTCTGGCCATTTGTAAGGCTTGATTTGGTTGTCTCTCTGGCTCTTTGTCAAGCTTGATATGGTTGTCTCTCTGGCCCTTTGTAAGGCTTGGTATGGTTGTCTCTCTGGCTCTTTGTAAAGCTTGATATGGTTGTCTCTCTGGCCATTTGTAAGGCTTGATTTGGTTGTCTCTCTGGCTCTTTGTCAAGCTTGATATGGTTGTCTCTGGCACTTTGTAAGGCTTGATATGGTTGTCTCTCTGGCTCTTTGTCAAGCTTGATATGGTTGTCTCTCTGGCTCTTTGTATGGCTTGATATGGTTGTCTCTCTGGCACTTTGTAAGGCTTGATATGGTTGTCTCTCTGGCACTTTGTAAGGCTTGATATGGTTGTCTCTCTGGCCCTTTGTAAGGCTTGATATGGTTGTCTCTCTGGCCCTTTGTAAGGCTTGGTATGGTTGTCTCTGGCCCTTTGTAAGGCTTGATATGGTTGTCTCTCTGGATCTTTGTCAAGCTTGATATGGTTGTCTCTCTGGCCCTTTGTAAGGCTTGGTATGGTTGTCTCTCTGGCTCTTTGTCAAGCTTGATATGGTTGTCTCTCTGGCCATTTGTAAGGCTTGATTTGGTTGTCTCTCTGGCTCTTTGTCAAGCTTGATATGGTTGTCTCTCTGGCCCTTTGTAAGGCTTGGTATGGTTGTCTCTCTGGCTCTTTGTAAAGCTTGATATGGTTGTCTCTCTGGCCATTTGTAAGGCTTGATTTGGTTGTCTCTCTGGCTCTTTGTCAAGCTTGATATGGTTGTCTCTGGCACTTTGTAAGGCTTGATATGGTTGTCTCTCTGGCTCTTTGTCAAGCTTGATATGGTTGTCTCTCTGGCTCTTTGTATGGCTTGATATGGTTGTCTCTCTGGCACTTTGTAAGGCTTGATATGGTTGTCTCTCTGGCACTTTGTAAGGCTTGATATGGTTGTCTCTCTGGCCCTTTGTAAGGCTTGATATGGTTGTCTCTCTGGCCCTTTGTAAGGCTTGGTATGGTTGTCTCTGGCCCTTTGTAAGGCTTGATATGGTTGTCTCTCTGGATCTTTGTCAAGCTTGATATGGTTGTCTCTCTGGCCCTTTGTAAGGCTTGGTATGGTTGTCTCTGGCCCTTTGTAAGGCTTGATATGGTTGTCTCTCTGGATCTTTGTCAAGCTTGATATGGTTGTCTCTCTGGCCCTTTGTAAGGCTTGGTATGGTTGTCTCTCTGGCTCTTTGTCAAGCTTGATATGGTTGTCTCTCTGGCCATTTGTAAGGCTTGATTTGGTTGTCTCTCTGGCTCTTTGTCAAGCTTGATATGGTTGTCTCTCTGGCCCTTTGTAAGGCTTGGTATGGTTGTCTCTCTGGCTCTTTGTAAAGCTTGATATGGTTGTCTCTCTGGCCATTTGTAAGGCTTGATTTGGTTGTCTCTCTGGCTCTTTGTCAAGCTTGATATGGTTGTCTCTGGCACTTTGTAAGGCTTGATATGGTTGTCTCTCTGGCTCTTTGTCAAGCTTGATATGGTTGTCTCTCTGGCTCTTTGTATGGCTTGATATGGTTGTCTCTCTGGCACTTTGTAAGGCTTGATATGGTTGTCTCTCTGGCACTTTGTAAGGCTTGATATGGTTGTCTCTCTGGCCCTTTGTAAGGCTTGATATGGTTGTCTCTCTGGCCCTTTGTAAGGCTTGGTATGGTTGTCTCTCTGGCTCTTTGTCAAGCTTGATATGGTTGTCTCTCTGGCTCTTTGTCAAGCTTGATATGGTTGTCTCTCTGGCTCTTTGTATGGCTTGATATGGTTGTCTCTCTGGCCCTTTGTATGGCTTGATATGGTTGTCTCTCTGGCTCTTTGTATGGCTTGATATGGTTGTCTCTCTGGCCATTTGTAAGGCTTGATATGGTTGTCTCTCTGGCACTTTGTAAGGCTTGGTATGGTTGTCTCTGGCTCTTTGTCAAGCTTGATATGGTTGTCTCTGGCTGTTTGTCAGGCTTGATATGGTTGTCTCTCTGGCTCTTTGTAAGGCTTGATATGGTTGTCTCTCTGGCCCTTTGTAAGGCTTGATATGGTTGTCTCTCTGGCCCTTTGTAAGGCTTGATATGGTTGTCTCTCTGGCACTTTGTAAGGCTTGGTATGGTTGTCTCTCTGACTCTTTGTCAAGCTTGATATGGTTGTCTCTGGCTGTTTGTCAGGCTTGATATGGTTGTCTCTCTGGCACTTTGTAAGGCTTGGTATGGTTGTCTCTCTGGCCCTTTGTAAGGCTTGATATGGTTGTCTCGCTGGCTCTTTGTATGGCTTGATATGGTTGTCTCTCTGGCTCTTTGTATGGCTTGATATGGTTGTCTCTCTGGCCATTTGTAAGACTTGATATGGTTGTCTCTCTGGCACTTTGTAAGGCTTGGTATGGTTGTCTCTCTGGCTCTTTGTCAAGCTTGATATGGTTGTCTCTGGCTGTTTGTAAGGCTTGATATGGTTGTCTCTCTTTCCCTTTGTAAGGCTTGATATGGTTGTCTCTCTGGCCCTTTGTAAGGCTTGATATGGTTGTCTCTCTGGCTCTTTGTAAGGCTTGATATGGTTGTCTCTCTGGCCCTTTGTAAGGCTTGATATGGTTGTCTCTCTGGCCCTTTGTAAGGCTTGATATGGTTGTCTCTCTGGCTCTTTGTAAGGCTTGATATGGTTGTCTCTCTGGCCCTTTGTAAGGCTTGATATGGTTGTCTCTCTGGCCCTTTGTAAGGCTTGATATGGTTGTCTCTCTGGCTCTTTGTATGGCTTGATATGGTTGTCTCTCTGGCCCTTTGTAAGGCTTGGTATGGTTGTCTCTCTGGCTCTTTGTCAAGCTTGATATGGTTGTCTCTCTGGCTCTTTGTATGGCTTGATATGGTTGTCTCTCTGGCCCTTTGTAAGGCTTGATATGGTTGTCTCTCTGGCCCTTTGTAAGGCTTGATATGGTTGTCTCTCTGGCTCTTTGTAAGGCTTGATATGGTTGTCTCTCTGGCCCTTTGTAAGGCTTGATATGGTTGTCTCTCTGGCCCTTTTTAAGGCTTGATATGGTTGTCTCTCTGGCCCTTTGTAAGGCTTGATATGGTTGTCTCTCTGGCCATTTGTAAGGCTTGATATAGTTGTCTCTCTTGCACCTTGTCAAGCTTTGCACCACAAAAACATTTGTCTCTGTAACGGTTTTCTTCTGGTGAAGGAGAGGCCGACCAAAATGCAGCGTGGTTATAATTCATGGTTCTTTAATAATGAAACTATACATGAATAAATTACAAAAACAAGAACCATGCAAACCCGAAACAGTCCCGTGTGGAACAAACACTGACACAGGAGACAATCACCCACAAAACCCAACACCAAACAGGCTACCTAAATATGGTTCCCAATCAGAGGCAATGACTAACACCTGCCTCTGATTGAGAACCATATCAGGCCAAACATAGAAATAGACAAACTAGACATGTAACATAGAATGCCCACTCAGATCACACCCTGACCAAACAAAACATAGAAACATACAAAGCAAACTATGGTCAGGGTGTGACAGTCTCATTACATCTGAGAACAGATGTGTACCAGATTTAGCTAGGAGCTAATGTTCATCATCAGTGTCCTGGCAGCTAAACAATTCTTTACATTCATATTTTGGTTAAAAATATCACTTTGTTTATTAGTGTTTCCAAATGTATTAAAGAATCTTGATCTAAATGAATTTTTAACAGAATCATCAACTTTTTTTCATCTAATTATTGATCAGATTATTAATCTACTTCATTAGGCATTATGAAGGGCATTTAACCATCCTGCCACCAGCCAAAACCCCTATCTCCGAACAGGGACAGCCACTACTTATCTGTTCATACACTATAATGTCTGGATAAATGGGAAAATAATGAACATTTTAGACAATCATTCCCAATCACAGCATGCTGAATGCACCTTGGCACGAAGCCAGGCCTCCGCAGACAGACAGAGACGGAGAGAGGGATTGGGGAGGAGGGGAGAGGGGAATTAGGGGGTGGGGGTGATAGAGGGATGGGGGAGGAGTGGAAGGGGGGATCAGGGGGTGGTGGTGATGGAGGGATGGGGGAGGAGGGGAAAGGGGGATCAGGGAGTGGGAGTGATGGAGGGATGGGGAGGAGGGTAATTTGTCTTATTGTCCTATTGTAAGAGTTAATGAGGTGACGTAATTTAAGTGATGCTTCTCTTATGTCCTGAAGGTAATATTCAAATTAAATCAAATCAAATCAAATTTTATTCGTCACATGCGCCGAATATAACAGGTGTAAACCTTACAGTGAAATGCTCACTTACAATGCAAATAGTCTGGGTAGCCATTTAATTAGCTGTTCAGGTGTCTTATGGATTGGGGGATAGAAGCTGTTTAGGAGCCTCTTGGACCTAGACTTGGTGCTCCGGTACCCCTTGCCATGCGGTAGCAGAGAGAGTCTATGACTAGGGTGGCTGGAGTCTTTGACAATTTTTAGAGCCTTCCTCTGACACCGTCTGGTATAAAGGTCCTGGATGGCAGGATGCTTGGTCCCGTTGATGTACTGGGCCGTACGCACTACCCTCTGTAGTGCCTTGCGGTCGGAGGCCGAGCCGTTGCCATACCAGGCAGTGATGCAACCCGTCAGAATATTCTCGATGGTGCCGCTGTAAAACCTTTTGAGTATCTGAAGACCAATGCCAAATCTTTTCAGTCTCCTGAGGGGAAATAGGCTTTGTTGTGCCCCCTTCACAATTGTCTTGGTGTGTTTGGACCATGCTAGTTTGTTGGTGATGTGGACGTCAAGGAACTTGAAGCTCTCAACCTGCTCCACTACAGCCCCGTCGATGAGAATGGGGGCGTGCTCGGTCCACCTTTTCCTGTAGTCCACAATCATCTTCTTTGTCTTGATCACGTTGAGGGAGAGGTTGTTGTCCTTGCACCACACAGACAGGTCTCTGATTCCTCCCTATAGGCTGTCTCATTGTTGTCTGTGATCTGTTGTTCATCAGCAAACTTAATGATGGTGTTGGAGTCGTGCCTGACCACGCAGTCATGAGTGAACAGGGAGTACAGGAGGGGGCTGAGCACATACCTCTGAGGGGCCCCCGTGTTGAGGATCAGTGTGGCGGATGTGTTGTTACCTACCCTTACCACCTGGGGGCAGCCCGTCAGGAAGACCAGGATCCAGTTTCAGAGGGAGGTGCTTAGTTCCAGGCTCCTTAGATTAGTGATGATCTTTGAGGGCATTATGGTGTTGAACGCTGAGCTGTAGTCAATGGATAGCATTCTCACATAGGTGTTCCTTTTGTCCAGGTGGGAAATGGCGGTGTGGAGTGCAATAGAGATTGTGTCACTGGGCAGCTCTCGGCTGTGCTTTCCTTTGTAGTCTGTAATGGTTCGAAAGCCCTGCCACATCCGCCGAGCATCAGAGCTGGTGTAGTACGATTCGATTTTAGACCTGCTTTGACGCTTTGCCTGTTTGATGGTTCGTCAGAGGGCATAGCAGGATTTCTTGTAAGCTTCCGGGTTAGAGAACCCGCTCCTTGAAAGCGGCAGCTCTAGCCTTTAGTTTAGTGCAGATATTGCAGGTAAGCAATGGCTTCTGGTTAGGGTATGTACGCACGGTCACTGCTGGGACAACGTCATCGAAACCAATGACTGATGTGAAAACATTCAAGCCAATGACTGATGTGTTGTACTCCTCAATGCCATCTGAGGAATCCCAGAACATATTCCAGTCTGTGTTATCAAAGCAGTCCTGTAGTTTAGCTTCTGCTTCATCTGACCACGTTTTTATAGATCTGGTCACTGGTGTTTCCTGCTTGAATTTTTGCTTGTAAGCAGGAATCAGCAGGATATAATTATGGTAAGATTTGCCAAATGGAGGGCGAGGGAGAGCTTAGTACATGTAAAGGTGGTCTAGAATTGTTTTCCCTCTGGTTGCACAATTAACCTGCTGATAGAAATGAGGTAAAACGGATTTAAGTTTCCCTGCATTAAAGTCCCCGGCCACTAGGAGCGCCGCCTCTGGATGAGCGCTTTCCTGTTTGCTTATGGCCGTATACAGCTCATTGTGCTCGGTTTTAGTGCCAGCATTGGTCTGTAGTATGTAGTATGTAGACAGCTACGAAAAATACAGATGAAAACTCTAGGTTGATAGCCTGGTGTGCTCTTAATGTCGTCGTTCAGCCACGACTCAGTGGAACATAAGATATTACAGTTTATTACTGTAGTTAGTAGTATATATATATTACTCCCGTCTGACTCATTGAAGAAGAACTCTTCATCCAGTTTGAGGTTAGCAATCGCAGTTCTGATGTCCAGAATCTCTTTTCGGTCATAAGAGACGGTAGCAGCAACACTATGCACAAAAGAAGTTACGAACAACCCGAAAAAACAAACAAAATAGCATGGTCAGTCCTAATTCAATATTAGTCTGTAATCGCAGCAAAAAGTGGCGCTACAAAGTATTAACTTAAGGGGGCTGAATAATTTTGCACGCCCAATTTTTCAGTTTTTGATTTGTTAAAAAAGTTTGAAATATCCAATAAATGTCGTTCCACTTCAGGATTGTGTCCCACTTGTTGTTGATTCTTCACAAAAAAATACAGTTTTATATCTTTATGTTTGAAGCCTGAAATGTGGCAAAAGGTCGCAAAGTTCAAGGGGGCCGAATACTTTCGCAAGGCACTGTATGTCCCTCCCATTGGTTCCTTCCCTATATATGTCCCTCCCATTGGTTCCTTCCCTATATATGTCCCTCCCATTGGTTCCTTCCCTATATATGTCCCTCCCATTCCATTGGTTCCTTCCCTATATTTGTCTCTCCCATTGGTTCCTTCCCTATATATGTCCCTCCCATTGGTTCCTTCCCTATATATGTCCCTCCCATTGGTTCCTTCCCTATATATGTCCCTCCCATTCCATTGGTTCCTTCCCTATATATGTCCCTCCCATTGGTTCCTTCCCTATATATGTCTCTCCCTTTGGTTCCTTCCCTATATATGTCCCTCCCATTCCATTGGTTCCTTCCCTATATATGTCCCTCCCTTTGGTTCCTTCCCTATATATGTCCCTCCCATTGGTTCCTTCCCCAGGCGTTATTGTTTCTGTTCCAGTGTCATGTCTGTTGCGTTGTTCTTGTTTCTTATTTTGTATTTATGTTGCGTTTATTTATTAAAACCCTCACTTCCTGAACTTGCTTCCCGACTATCAGCTCTCATCGTTTCAGTTACTGTAGAGCCTATATCTTAATTGACCTGATAACCATGATGTTACTGTGGAGCCTATATCATAATTGAACTGATAACCATAATGTTACTGTAGAGCCTATATCTTAATTGAACTGATAACCACGATGTTACTGTGGAGCCTAATTGTTGTATACAACGACAGAGGGTCTTTACAGTAGATTGTAATGTTTTATCATTTTATTTAAGTACGACAACAACATGACCGTCTAACGTTGTTTTTGTCAGAGGGCATCGCCAGACAAGGGACAGACAGGACAGGCGGACAGAACAATAAATACTGAAAATTTATGTGGGAGGAGAATATCTATCACTGGCCAATGACCATCTAATGGGTGATGTAGTACACACACACACACACACACACACACACACACACACACACACACACACACACACACACACACACACACACACACACACACTTGACTGAACCTGGGGGACCCAGCTCTTTATGGCGGTATAAAGGTTTACACAGTTCCCGTCTCTTTGGATTTGGATTGACAGCCGCTTTCACAAATAATGGAGTCTAACAGCCCCGGAGGGGACGAGGGAGAAATATTACAACGGTCACAGCATCTTAGAAAGCCTCAGTTACGGACATCCCCCTCGTCCTAACAGGAAAAATAAAGACTTATGGGAAATGAAGTGAGGTATGAATAGCGACGACCATTACCCTCCTTTCCCGAAGTCATATTTGTGAGACGATTATAGTTTCTTGAGAACGGGCGTAAGGTCGGAGACGAGAGACTGTCTCTCTATACTCGAGACTCGTGTGATTACCTTCGCCGTGCTTGAACTCTCCTTGAACTTGAAATAACCATCACACAAGTGGGACATCAGCAGACATGGATATCTTCCCTCGCATCTGGTTAGTTTAGCTCCAATTTGCCTCCTAATGCAGCAATTGCCCTGATATATATATATATATATATATAGGGGTGCGAAGAGAGACTGTCACCCTTTAATTCCTTTTATGTATTGGAATCAAAATCGGCACATCTACTGAACGACAACGAGAGAGACACCTGAATGAAATGTCATGCTTCCCCCCCCCCCCCCCCCCCCCCCCCCCCCCCCCCCCCCATGTCTGGATTTATTTTGCGAAATACCACTGCACTGTTTCATGTTGTTAACTGACTCGAATGGGTTAACCACTGAGAATGGACAGATCACACAGCATAGAGAGTGTCTTTTATCACACAGCACAGAAAGTGTCTTTTATCACAGCATAGAGAGTGTCTTTTATCACACAGCATAGAGAGTGTATTTTATCACACAGCACAGAGAGTGTCTTTTATCACACAGCATAGAGAGTGTCTTTTATCACACAGCATAGAGAGTATTTTATCACAGCATAGAGAGTGTCTTTTATCACACAGCATAGAGAGTGTCTTTTATCACACAGCATAGAGAGTGTCTTTTATCACACAGCATAGAGAGTATTTTATCACAGCATAGAGAGTGTCTTTTATCACACAGCACAGAGAGTGTCTTTTATCACACAGCATAGAGAGTGTCTTTTATCACACAGCATAGAGAGTGTCTTTTATCACACAGCATAGAGAGTGTCTTTTATCACACAGCATAGAGAGTGTATTTTATCACACAGCACAGAGAGTGTCTTTTATCACACAGCATAGAGAGTATTTTATCACAGCATAGAGAGTGTCTTTTATCACACAGCATAGAGAGTGTCTTTTATCACACAGCATAGAGAGTGTATTTTATCACACAGCATAGAGAGTGTCTTTTATCACACAGCATAGAGAGTGTCTTTTATCACACAGCATAGAGAGTGTATTTTATCACACAGCATAGAGAGTGTCTTTTATCACACAGCATAGAGAGTGTCTTTTATCACACAGCACAGAGAGTGTCTTTTATCACACAGCATAGAGAGTGTCTTTTATCACACAGCATAGAGAGTGTCTTTTATCACACAGCATAGAGAGTGTCTTTTATCACACAGCATAGAGAGTGTCTTTTATCACACAGCATAGAGAGTGTATTTTATCACACAGCATAGAGAGTGTCTTTTATCACACAGCATAGAGAGTGTCTTTTATCACACAGCATAGAGAGTGTCTTTTATCACACAGCATAGAGAGTGTATTTTATCACACAGCATAGAGAGTGTCTTTTATCACACAGCATAGAGAGTGTCTTTTATCACACAGCATAGAGAGTGTCTTTTATCACACAGCATAGAGAGTATTTTATCACACAGCATAGAGAGTATTTTATCACACAGCATAGAGAGTGTCTTTTATCACACAGCATAGAGAGTGTCTTTTATCACACAGCACAGAGAGTGTCTTTTATCACACAGCACAGAGAGTGTATTTTATCACACAGCATAGAGAGTATTTTATCACACAGCATAGAGAGTGTCTTTTATCACACAGCATAGAGAGTGTATTTTATCACACAGCATAGAGAGTATTTTATCACACAGCATAGAGAGTGTCTTTTATCACACAGCATAGAGAGTGTCTTTTATCACACAGCATAGAGAGTGTCTTTTATCACACAGCATAGAGAGTATTTTATCACAGCATAGAGAGTGTCTTTTATCACACAGCACAGAGAGTGTCTTTTATCACACAGCATAGAGAGTATTTTATCACAGCATAGAGAGTGTCTTTTATCACACAGCATAGAGAGTGTATTTTATCACACAGCATAGAGAGTGTCTTTTATCACACAGCATAGAGAGTGTCTTTTATCACACAGCACAGAGAGTGTCTTTTATCACACAGCACAGAGAGTGTCTTTTATCACACAGCATAGAGTGTATTTTATCACAGCATAGAGAGTGTCTTTTATCACACAGCATAGAGAGTGTATTTTATCACACAGCATAGAGAGTGTCTTTTATCACACAGCATAGAGAGTGTCTTTTATCACACAGCACAGAGCGTGTATTTTATCACACAGCATAGAGAGTATTTTATCACAGCATAGAGAGTGTATTTTATCACACAGCATAGAGAGTGTCTTTTATCACACAGCATAGAGAGTGTCTTTTATCACACAGCACAGAGCGTGTCTTTTATCACACAGCATAGAGCGTGTATTTTATCACACAGCATAGAGAGTGTCTTTTATCACACAGCATAGAGAGTGTCTTTTATCACACAGCATAGAGAGTGTATTTTATCACACAGCATAGAGAGTGTATTTTATCACACAGCATAGAGAGTGTCTTTTATCACACAGCATAGAGAGTGTCTTTTATCACACAGCACAGAGAGTGTCTTTTATCACACAGCACAGAGAGTGTCTTTTATCACACAGCATAGAGAGTGTCTTTTATCACACAGCACAGAGAGTGTATTTTATCACACAGCATAGAGAGTGTCTTTTATCACACAGCATAGAGAGTGTCTTTTATCACACAGCACAGAGAGTGTCTTTTATCACACAGCATAGAGAGTGTCTTTTATCACACAGCATAGAGAGTGTCTTTTATCACACAGCACAGAGCGTGTATTTTATCACACAGCACAGAGAGTGTCTTTTATCACACAGCATAGAGAGTGTCTTTTATCACACAGCATAGAGAGTGTCTTTTATCACACAGCACAGAGCGTGTATTTTATCACACAGCATAGAGAGTGTCTTTTATCACACAGCATAGAGAGAGTATTTTATCACACAGCATAGAGAGTGTCTTTTATCACACAGCATAGAGAGTGTCTTTTATCACACAGCATAGAGAGTGTCTTTTATCACACAGCACAGAGCGTGTATTTTATCACACAGCATAGAGAGTGTCTTTTATCACACAGCACAGAGTGTCTTTTATCACACAGCATAGAGAGTGTCTTTTATCACACAGCATAGAGAGTGTCTTTTATCACACAGCACAGAGAGTGTCTTTTATCACACAGCACAGAGTGTATTTTATCACACAGCACAGAGAGTGTCTTTTATCACACAGCACAGAGAGTGTCTTTTATCACACAGCACAGAGAGTGTATTTTATCACACAGCACAGAGTGTCTTTTATCACACAGCATAGAGAGTGTCTTTTATCACAGCATAGAGAGTGTCTTTTATCACACAGCATAGAGAGTGTATTTTATCACACAGCATAGAGAGTGTCTTTTATCACACAGCACAGAGTGTCTTTTATCACACAGCATAGAGAGTATTTTATCACACAGCATAGAGAGTATTTTATCACACAGCATAGAGAGTGTATTTTATCACACAGCACAGAGTGTCTTTTATCACACAGCATAGAGAGTGTCTTTTATCACACAGCATAGAGAGAGTATTTTATCACACAGCATAGAGAGTGTCTTTTATCACACAGCATAGAGAGTGTCTTTTATCACACAGCATAGAGAGTGTCTTTTATCACACAGCACAGAGAGTATATTTTATCACACAGCACAGAGAGTGTCTTTTATCACACAGCACAGATAGTGTCTTTTATCACACAGCATAGAGTGTCTTGGTTCCTTCCCTAAATATGTCTCTCCCTTTGGTTCCTTCCCTATATATGTCCCTCCCTTTGGTTCCTTCCCTATATATGTCTCTCCCTTTGGTTCCTTCCCTATATATGTCCATCCCCTTGGTTCCTTCCCTATATACAGTGCCTTGCGAAAGTATTCGGCCCCCTTGAACTTTGCGACCTTTTGCCACATTTCAGGCTTCAAACATAAAGATATAAAACTGTATTTTTTTGTGAAGAATCAACAACAAGTGGGACACAATCATGAAGTTAAAAAAAATATTTCCCAAGCTTTAAACATCCCAAGGAGCACTGTGCAAGCGATAATATTGAAATGGATCGAGTATCAGACCACTGCAAATCTACCAAGCCCTGGCCGTCCCTCTAAACTTTCAGCTCATACAAGGAGAAGACTGATCAGAGATGCAGCCAAGAGGCCCATGATCACTCTGGATGAACTGCAGAGATCTACAGCTGAGGTGGGAGACTCTGTCCATAGGACAACAATCAGTCGTGCTATATGTAGCACAGCACAGAGAGTGTCTTTTATCACACAGCATAGAGAGTGTATTTTATCACACAGCATAGAGAGTGTATTTTATCACACAGCATAGAGAGTGTCTTTTATCACACAGCATAGAGAGTGTCTTTTATCACACAGCATAGAGAGTGTATTTTATCACACAGCATAGAGAGTGTCTTTTATCACACAGCACAGAGAGTGTCTTTTATCACAGCATAGAGAGTGTCTTTTATCACACAGCATAGAGAGTGTATTTTATCACACAGCATAGAGAGTGTCTTTTATCACACAGCATAGAGAGTGTATTTTATCACACAGCATAGAGAGTGTCTTTTATCACACAGCATAGAGAGTGTCTTTTATCACACAGCACAGAGAGTGTCTTTTATCACACAGCATAGAGAGTGTATTTTATCACACAGCATAGAGAGTGTCTTTTATCACACAGCACAGAGAGTGTCTTTTATCACACAGCATAGAGAGTGTATTTTATCACACAGCATAGAGAGTGTCTTTTATCACACAGCATAGAGAGTGTCTTTTATCACACAGCACAGAGAGTGTCTTTTATCACACAGCATAGAGAGTGTCTTTTATCACACAGCATAGAGTGTATTTTATCACAGCATAGAGAGTGTCTTTTATCACACAGCACAGAGTGTATTTTATCACAGCATAGAGAGTGTCTTTTATCACACAGCATAGAGAGTGTATTTTATCACACAGCATAGAGAGTGTCTTTTATCACACAGCACAGAGAGTGTCTTTTATCACAGCATAGAGAGTGTCTTTTATCACACAGCACAGAGAGTGTATTTTATCACAGCATAGAGAGTGTCTTTTATCACACAGCATAGAGAGTGTCTTTTATCACACAGCATAGAGAGAGTATTTTATCACACAGCATAGAGTGTATTTTATCACAGCATAGAGAGTGTCTTTTATCACACAGCATAGAGTGTATTTTATCACAGCATAGAGAGTGTCTTTTATCACACAGCATAGAGAGTGTATTTTATCACACAGCATAGAGAGTGTCTTTTATCACACAGCACAGAGAGTGTCTTTTATCACACAGCATAGAGAGTGTATTTTATCACACAGCATAGAGAGTGTCTTTTATCACAGCATAGAGAGTGTCTTTTATCACACAGCATAGAGAGTGTCTTTTATCACACAGCATAGAGAGTGTATTTTATCACACAGCATAGAGAGTGTCTTTTATCACACAGCATAGAGAGTGTATTTTATCACACAGCATAGAGAGTGTCTTTTATCACACAGCACAGAGCGTGTATTTTATCACACAGCATAGAGAGTGTCTTTTATCACACAGCACAGAGCGTGTATTTTATCACACAGCATAGAGAGTGTCTTTTATCACACAGCACAGAGCGTGTATTTTATCACACAGCATAGAGAGTGTCTTTTATCACACAGCACAGAGCGTGTCTTTTATCACAGCATAGAGAGTGTCTTTTATCACACAGCATAGAGAGTGTCTTTTATCACACAGCATAGAGAGTGTCTTTTATCACACAGCACAGAGCGTGTATTTTATCACACAGCATAGAGAGTGTCTTTTATCACACAGCATAGAGAGTGTCTTTTATCACACAGCATAGAGAGTGTCTTTTATCACACAGCATAGAGAGTATTTTATCACACAGCATAGAGAGTGTCTTTTATCACACAGCACAGAGAGTTTATTTTATCACACAGCATAGAGAGTGTCTTTTATCACACAGCATAGAGAGTGTATTTTATCACACAGCACAGAGAGTTTATTTTATCACACAGCATAGAGAGTGTCTTTTATCACACAGCATAGAGAGTGTCTTTTATCACACAGCACAGAGCGTGTATTTTATCACACAGCATAGAGAGTGTATTTTATCACACAGCATAGAGAGTGTCTTTTATCACACAGCATAGAGAGTGTCTTTTATCACACAGCATAGAGAGTGTATTTTATCACACAGCATAGAGAGTGTCTTTTATCACAGCATAGAGAGTGTCTTTTATCACACAGCATAGAGAGTGTCTTTTATCACACAGCACAGAGAGTGTCTTTTATCACACAGCATAGAGAGTGTCTTTTATCACACAGCATAGAGAGTGTCTTTTATCACACAGCACAGAGAGTGTCTTTTATCACACAGCACAGAGTGTATTTTATCACACAGCACAGAGAGTGTCTTTTATCACACAGCACAGAGAGTGTCTTTTATCACACAGCACAGAGAGTGTATTTTATCACACAGCACAGAGTGTCTTTTATCACACAGCATAGAGAGTGTCTTTTATCACACAGCATAGAGAGTGTCTTTTATCACACAGCACAGAGAGTGTCTTTTATCACACAGCACAGAGAGTGTATTTTATCACACAGCACAGAGTGTCTTTTATCACACAGCACAGAGAGTGTATTTTATCACACAGCACAGAGTGTCTTTTATCACACAGCATAGAGAGTGTCTTTTATCACACAGCACAGAGAGTGTCTTTTATCACACAGCACAGAGAGTGTATTTTATCACACAGCACAGAGTGTATTTTATCACACAGCATAGAGAGTGTCTTTTATCACACAGCATAGAGTGTCTTGGTTCCTTCCCTAAATATGTCTCTCCCTTTGGTTCCTTCCCTATATATGTCCCTCCCTTTGGTTCCTTCCCTATATATGTCCATCCCCTTGGTTCCTTCCCTATATACAGTGCCTTGCGAAAGTATTCGGCCCCCTTGAACTTTGCGACCTTTTGCCACATTTCAGGCTTCAAACATAAAGATATAAAACTGTATTTTTTTGTGAAGAATCAACAACAAGTGGGACACAATCATGAAGTGGAACGACATTTATTGGATATTTCAAACTTTTTTAACAAATCAAAAACTGAAAAATTGGGCGTGCAAAATTATTCAGCCCCTTTACTTTCAGTGCAGCAAACTCTCTCCAGAAGTTCAGTGAGGATCTCTGAATGAACCAATGTTGACCTAAATGACTAATGATGATAAATACAATCCACCTGTGTGTAATCAAGTCTCCGTATAAATGCACCTGCACTGTGATAGTCTCAGAGGTCCGTTAAAAGCGCAGCGAGCATCATGAAGAACAAGGAACACACCAGGCAGGTCCGAGATACTGTTGTGAAGAAGTTTAAAGCCGGATTTGGATACAAAAAGATTTCCCAAGCTTTAAACATCAGACCACTGCAAATCTACCAAGACCTGGCCGTCCCTCTAAACTTTCAGCTCATACAAGGAGAAGACTGATCAGAGATGCAGCCAAGAGGCCCATGATCACTCTGGATGAACTGCAGAGATCTACAGCTGAGGTGGGAGACTCTGTCCATAGGACAACAATCAGTCGTATATTGCACAAATCTGGCCTTTATGGAAGAGTGGCAAGAAGAAAGCCATTTCTTAAAGATATCCATAAAAAGTGTTGTTTAAAGTTTGCCACAAGCCACCTGGGAGACACACCAAACATGTGGAAGAAGGTGCTCTGGTCAGATGAAACCAAAATGTAACTTTTTGGCAACAATGCAAAACGTTATGTTTGGCGTAAAAGCAACACAGCTGAACACACCATCCCCACTGTCAAACATGGTGGTGGCAGCATCATGGTTTGGGCCTGCTTTTCTTCAGCAGGGACAGGGAAGATGGTTAAAATTGATGGGAAGATGGATGGAGCCAAATACAGGACCATTCTGATGGAGTCTACAAAAGACCTGAGACTGGGACGGAGATTTGTCTTCCAACAAGACAATGATCCAAAACATAAAGCAAAATCTACAATGGAATGGTTCAAAAATAAACATATCCAGGTGTTAGAATGGCCAAGTCAAAGTCCAGACCTGAATCCAATCGAGAATCTGTGGAAAGAACTGAAAACTGCTGTTCACAAATGCTCTCCATCCAACCTCACTGAGCTCGAGCTGTTTTGCAAGGAGGAATGGGAAAACATTTCAGTCTCTCGATGTGCAAAACTGATAGAGACATACCCCAAGCGACTTACAGCTGTAATCGCAGCAAAAGGTGGCGCTACAAAGTATTAACTTAAGGGGGCTGAATAATTTTGCACGCCCAATTTTTCAGTTTTTGATTTGTTAACAAAGTTTGAAATATCCAATAAATGTCGTTCCACTTCATGATTGTGTCCCACTTGTTGTTGATTCTTCACAAAAAAATACAGTTTTATATCTTTCTGTTTGAAGCCTGAAATGTGGCAAAAGGTTGCAAAGTTCAAGGGGGCCGAATACTTTCGCAAGGCACTGTATGTCCATCCCATTGGTTCCTTCCCTATATATGTCCCTCCCATTGGTTCCTTCCCTATATATGTCACTCCCTTTGGTTCCTTCCCTATATATGTCCCTCCCATTGGTTCCTTCCCTATATATGTCCCTCCCATTGGTTCCTTCCCTATATATGTCTCTCCCATTGGTTCCTTCCCTATATATGTCACTCCCATTGGTCCCTTCCCTATATATGTCTCCCCCATTGGTTCCTTCCCTTTATATGTCTCTCCCATTGGTTCCTTCCCCAGGCATTATCGTTTCTGTTTCGCTGGATCACCAGGCTCTCATACTTCCACCAGCTCGTCAGGCTCTCGTGCATCAGCCGGATTGCCAGGCTCCCCTGCCTCAGCTGATCTGTCAGGCTCCTGCGTCCCAGCTGGCGACAGGTTCCAACATATCAGCAGGGGTGACTGGTCCGCTCCTGATCCCCGTGATTGTCCCTTTGGATTGGCGTCCTGCGGCTGAAGCCGAGCGTCAGGGATGGGGTATTGTCACGTGTGCCCCCTCTCCGGCCTCTAGGTCACCAGGCTGCTCGTTATGGCACACACCTGTCACCGTCGTTCGTGTGTCATCAGACTCACCTGGACCTCATCACTTCCCTGATTACCTTCCCTATATATGTCCCTCCCATTGGTTCCTTCCCTATATATGTCTCTCCCATTGGTTCCTTCCCTATATATGTCACTCCCATTGGTTCCTTCCCTATATATGTCTCTCCCATTGGTTCCTTCCCTATATATGTCTCTCCCTTTGGTTCCTTCCCTATATATGTCCCTCCCATTGGTTCCTTCCCTATATATGTCCCTCCCTTTGGTTCCTTCCCCATATATGTCCCTCCCTTTGGTTCCTTCCCTATATATGTCCCTCCCATTGGTTCCTTCCCTATATATGTCCCTCCCTTTGGTTCCTTCCCTATATATGTCGCTCCCTTTGGTTCCTTCCCTATATATGTCCTTCCCTTTGGTTCCTTCCCTATATATGTCTCTCCCATTGGTTCCTTCCCTATATATGTCACTCCCATTGGTTCCTTCCCTATATATGTCACTCCCTTTGCTTCCTTCCCTATATATGTCTCTCCCATTGGTTCCTTCCCTATATATGTCACTCCCATTTGTTCCTTCCCTATATATGTCACTCCCTTTGGTTCCTTCCCTATGTATGTCCCTCCCTTTGGTTCCTTCCCCAGGCGTTATTGTTTCTGTTCCAGTGTCATGTCTGTGTGTTGTTTGTGTTTCTTATTTTGTATTATGTTGAGTTTATTTATTTATGAACTTGCTTCCCGACTCTCAGCGCACTCGTTACAGTACATGACAAGCCATTCCATCATATCGTGTTATCGGACAGCTAGATAAAGTGTATGCCTACTTACAAATTTGGAAGCTAATAGATTTCATTTAGTTAAAGGATGAGACATAATAATTGTAATCAGAAGACAATATTTTCATGTAAATATTATTGGTTACAGAATAAATAGCAGAAGAATAACTGCAGATTAGATAATGCTGGAAAAAAAACCAATGGAGGCTACTTCCCCTTTAAGGAGGATGTTGTACTCTAAATTGTGATTCTCACAAAATATGTCTTCACTATTCAAACCCCACAATGCAAAACACAGCCGATTAAGCTTTCTTTGCCTATAGATAAACATTTTGCAAACAAATCCTCTGAAATAAAAAAAACACCCGTATTTTGTAATGTGTGTTCTACAAGCTTTTTGCATTAACATCTGCTAACTATGTATATGTGACAAATACAATTTGATTTGATTAACAATTGTTAACCAATATCCAAAAACAGCACACGTTTTTTCCGTGAACCTGCACATCATCTTCTCTCATTTGTGACTCCAATGTGAGGGGTTATAACAGTAGTCTAGTGTGAGGGGTTATAACAACAGTCTAGTGTGAGGGGTTATATCAGTAGTCTAGTGTGAGGGGTTATAACAACAGTCTAGTGTGAGGGGTTATATCAGTAGTCTAGTATGAGGGGTTATAACAGTAGTCTAGTGTGAGGGGTTATGTCAGTGGTCTAGTGTGAGGGGTTATAACAGTAGTCTAGTGTGAGGGGTTATAACAACAGTCTAGTGTGAGGGGTTATATCAGTAGTCTAGTATGAGGGGTTATAACAGTAGTCTAGTGTGAGGGGTTATGTCAGTGGTCTAGTGTGAGGGGTTATATCAGTAGTCTAGTGTGAGGGGTTATAACAGTAATCTAGTGTGAGAGGTTATAACAGTAGTCTAGTGTGAGGGGTTATAACAGTAGTCTAGTGTGAGGGGTTATGTCAGTGGTCTAGTGTGAGGGGTTATATCAGTAGTCTAGTGTGAGGGGTTATAACAGTAGTCTAGTGTGAGAGGTTATAACAGTAGTCTAGTGTGAGGGGTTATAACAGTAGTCTAGTGTGAGGGGTTATGTCAGTGGTCTAGTGTGAGGGGTTATATCAGTAGTCTAGTGTGAGGGGTTATGTCAGTGGTCTAGTGTGAGGGGTTATATCAGTAGTCTAGTGTGAGGGGTTATGTCAGTGGTCTAGTATGAGGGGTTATATCAGTGGTCTAGTGTGAGGGGTTATATCAGTAGTCTAGTGTGAGGGGTTATAACAGTAATCTAGTGTGAGGGGTTATGTCAGTGGTCTAGTGAGAGGGGTTATGTCAGTGGTCTAGTGTGAGGGGTTATATCAGTAGTCTAGTGTGAGGGGTTATAACAGTAATCTAGTGTGAGAGGTTATAACAGTAGTCTAGTGTGAGGGGTTATAACAGTAGTCTAGTGTGAGGGGTTATGTCAGTGGTCTAGTGTGAGGGGTTATATCAGTAGTCTAGTGTGAGGGGTTATAACAGTAGTCTAGTGTGAGAGGTTATAACAGTAGTCTAGTGTGAGGGGTTATAACAGTAGTCTAGTGTGAGGGGTAATGTCAGTGGTCTAGTGTGAGGGGTTATATCAGTAGTCTAGTGTGAGGGGTTATGTCAGTGGTCTAGTGAGAGGGGTTATATCAGTAGTCTAGTGTGAGGGGTTATGTCAGTGGTCTAGTGTGAGGGGTTATAACAGTAGTCTAGTGTGAGGGGTTATAACAGTAGTCTAGTGTGAGGGGTTATAACAGTAGTCTAGTGTGAGGGGTTATAACAGTAGTCTAGTGTGAGAGGTTATAACAGTAGTCTAGTGTGAGGGGTTATAACAGTAGTCTAGTGTGAGGGGTTATAACAGTAGTCTAGTGTGAGGGGTTATATCAGGGGAAACCTTCCATCTACGTAACATTGCAAAAATCAGAAACTTTCTGTCCAAAAATGATGCAGAAAAATGAATCCATGCTTTTGTCACATCTAGGTTAGACTACTGCAATGCTCTACTTTCTGGCTACCCGGATAACGCACTAAATAAACTTCAGTTAGTGTTAAATACGGCTGCTAGAATCCTGACTAGAACCAAACCATCATATTACTCCAGTGCTAGCCTCCCTACACTGGCTTCCTGTTAAGGCTAGGACTGATTTCAAGGTTTTACTGCTAACCTACAACAGGGCTTACTCCTTCCTATCTCTCTGATTCTAGGTCCTGCTGTACATACCTACACGTACGCTACGGTCACAAGACGCAGGCCTCCTAATTGTCCCTAGAATTTCTAAGCAAACAGCTGCAGGCAGGGCTTTCTCCTATAGAGCTCCAGTTTTATGGATTGGTCAGCCTATCCATGTGAGAGACGCAGACTCGGTCTTGACCTTTAAGTCTTTATTGAAGACTCATCTCTTCAGTAGGTCCTATGATTGAGTGTAGTCTGGCCCAGGAGTGTGAAGGTGAACGGAAAGGCTCTGGAGCAACGAACTGTCCTTGCTGTCTCTGCCAGGCCGGTTCCTCTCTCTCCACTGGGATTCTCTGCCTCAAACCCTCAAATCGAAGTTGGTGCCCCCCCCCTTGGGTTTGTGCCGTGGGGGAGATATTGGTGGGCTATACACTCAGCCTTGTCTCAGGGTAGTAAGCTGGTGGTCTTTTGAAATCCCTCTAGTGGTGTGGGGGCTGTGCTTTGGCAAAGTGGGTGGGCTTATATCCTACCTATTTGGCCCTGTCCGGGGTTATTGTCGGAAGGGGACACAGTGTCTCCTGACCCCTCCTGTCTCAGCCTCCAGTATTTATGTTGAAAGTAGTTTATGTGTCGGGGGGGCTAGGTTCAATCTGTTATAACTGGAGAATTTCTCCTGTCTTATCCGGTGTCCTCTGTGAATTTAAGTATGCTCTTGCTAATTTTCTCTCTCTCTCTCTCTCTCTCTCTCTCTCTCTCTCTCTCTCTCTCTCTCTCTCTCGGAGGACCTGAGCCCTAGGACCATGCCTCAGGACTACCTGGCCTGATGACTCCTCGCTGTCCCCAGTCCACCTGGCCGTGCTGCAGCTCCAGTTTCAACTGTTCTGCTTGCGGCTATGTTCACCGGACGTGCTACCTGTCCCAGACCTGCTATTTTCAACTCTCTAGAGACAGCAGGAGTGGTAGAGATACTCTGAATGTACAGCTATGAAAAGCCAACTGACATTTACTCCTGAGGTGCTGACCTGTTGCACCCTCGACAACTACTGTGATTATTATTATTTGACCATGCTGGTCATTTATGAACATTTGAACATCTTGGCCATGTTCTGTTATAATCTCCACCCGGCACAGCCAGAAGAGGACAGGCCACCCCTCATAGCCTGGTTCCTCTCTAGATTTCTTTCTGGGTTCCTGCCTTTCTATGTAGTTTTTCCTAGCCACCGTGCTTCTACACCTGCTTTGCTTGCTGTTTGGGGGTTTTAGGCTGGGTTTCTGTACAGCACTTTGAGATATCAGCTGATGTAAGAAGGGCTTTATAAATACATTTGATTGATTGATTGAAAAGGTATTGCCGTAGTCTAGCGTGAGGTGCGGGAATAATGACAAGCGAACATGGGGAGCCCTAAATAAGGGAACCGGGCCACGGAATTCAAGCGAACCGAACTCAGACCACCTCTCGAGATGATCTCAATTCGGTTCGATTCGGCGGCTCATCTTATAATCGCAGGTTTCAATTGGAGCAATCACACACACAAAGTCTCACGAACACACACACACACACACACACACACACACACACACACACACACACACACACACACACACACACACACACACACACTATTCCTGGACATATTCAGACACACCTGAAGCCCCTAGAACCGAACGCTAGACCAGTTGGCGGTGTCTGTGAGCTACAGTGCCTTGCGAAAGTATTCGGCCCCCTTGAACTTTGCGACCTTTTGCCACATTTCAGGCTTCAAACATAAAGATATAAAACTGTATTTTTTTGTGAAGAATCAACAACAAGTGGGACACAATCGTGAAGTGGAACGACATTTATTGGATGTTTCAAACTTTTTTAACAAAAACTGAAAAATTGGGCGTGCAAAATTATTCAGCCCCTTTACTTTCAGTGCAGCAAACTCTCTCCAGAAGTTCAGTGAGGATCTCTGAATGATCCAATGTTGACCTAAATGACTAATGATGATAAATAAAATCCACCTGTGTGTTATCAAGTCTCCGTATAAATGCACCTGCACTGTGATAGTCTCAGAGGTCCGTTAAAAGCGCAGAGAGCATCATGAAGAACAAGGAACACACCAGGCAGGTCCGAGATACTGTTGTGAAGAAGTTTAAAGCCGGATTTGGATACAAAAAGATTTCCCAAGCTTTAAACATCCCAAGGAGCACTGTGCAAGCGATAATATTGAAATGGAAGGAGTATCAGACCACTGCAAATCTACCAAGACCTGGCCGTCCCTCTAAACTTTCAGCTCATACAAGGAGAAGACTGATCAGAGATGCAGCCAAGAGGCCCATGATCACTCTGGATGAACTGCAGAGATCTACAGCTGAGGTGGGAGACTCTGTCCATAGGACAACAATCAGTCGTATATTGCACAAATCTGGCCTTTATGGAAGAGTGGCAAGAAGAAAGCCATTTCTTAAAGATATCCATAAAAGTGTTGTTTAAAGTTTGCCACAAGCCACCTGGGAGACACACCAAACATGTGGAAGAAGGTGCTCTGGTCAGATGAAACCAAAATGGAACTTTTTGGCAACAATGCAAAACGTTATGTTTGGCGTAAAAGCAACACAGCTGAACACACCATCCCCACTGTCAAACATGGTGGTGGCAGCATCATGGTTTGGGCCTGCTTTTCTTCAGCAGGGACAGGGAAGATGGTTAAAATTGATGGGAAGATGGATGGAGCCAAATACAGTACCATTCTGGAAGAAAACCTGATGGAGTCTGCAAAAGACCTGAGACTGGGACGGAGATTTGTCTTCCAACAAGACAATGATCCAAAACATAAAGCAAAATCTACAATGGAATGGTTCAAAAATAAACATATCCAGGTGTTAGAATGGCCAAGTCAAAGTCCAGACCTGAATCCAATCGAGAATCTGTGGAAAGAACTGAAAACTGCTGTTCACAAATGCTCTCCATCCAACCTCACTGAGCTCGAGCTGTTTTGCAAGGAGGAATGGGAAAACATTTTAGTCTCTCGATGTGCAAAACTGATAGAGACATACCCCAAGCGACTTACAGCTGTAATCGCAGCAAAAGGTGGCGCTACAAAGTATTAACTTAAGGGGGCTGAATAATTTTGCACGCCCAATTTTTCAGTTTTTGATTTGTTAAAAAAGTTTGAAATATCCAATAAATGTTGTTCCACTTCATGATTGTGTCCCACTTGTTGTTGATTCTTCACAAAAAAATACAGTTTTATATCTTTATGTTTGAAGCCTGAAATGTGGCAAAAGGTCGCAAAGTTCAAGGGGGCCGAATACTTTCGCAAGGCACTGTACATCGCTTTCCCAGTCTCCTGCAAAAATCGATGTCGTCTCAACGAGATTAAATCTATGTAACTAAAAGTTAATGTCCGTAGACATTGTTTTTGATTTATTCTCCTTTTAAATTATATATATTTTTAATTGGACTGTTGCCTGCTTGTTTGAGAGTGTGAACAGAATGCCATGTAAGGAGCTGATGGTATGAAACACTTGACAGTGTAAAGAAATGGTGTGGGGGGGCGGGGGGGGGGGGGACTGTTAGTCTCCTCGGGGACACAGTGATCAAGGTTACATGTCTCTCCTGCCTCTCTGGGGTCTGTGCGTGACACGTCTCTCCTCTGTCCACAGGGAGTGTCTGTGGTCCAGAAGGTGTCACCTCAGACAACCCTCCACTGGATGATGTCATAATACACACACACACACACACACACACACGCACGCACGCACGCACGCACGCACACACACACACACACACACACAAACCCTCCTGAACTGTCTCACGAACACACACACACACACACACACACACACACACACACACACACACACACACACACACCCAAACCCTCCTGAACTGTCTCACGAACACACACACACACACACACACACACACACACACACACACACACACACACACACACACACACACACACACACACACACACACAAACACACACTCCCTCCTGAACTTGCTAACTTCCAGTACTGTGTCTCCCTGCTGTTGAGATGCTCCACAGCAGTTTTTGTGGCTCACCACAACAAGCCTTGTTGTGAATGTGACGTCTTGTGATTAGAGAAGTGTAGTTGTGAATGTGACGTCTTGTGATTAGAGAAGTGTAGTTGTGAATGTGACGTCTTGTCATTAGAGAAGTGTAGTTGTGAATGTGACGTCTTGTGATTAGAGAAGTGTAGTTGTGAATGTGACGTCTTGTCATTAGAGAAGTGTAGTTGTGAATGTGACGTCTTGTCATTAGAGAAGTGTAGTTGTGAATGTGACGTCTTGTGATTAGAGAAGTGTAGTTGTGAATGTGACGTCTTGTCATTAGAGAAGTGTAGTTGTGGATGTGACGTCTTGTCATTAGAGATGTGTAGATGTGGATGTGACGTCTTGTCATTAGAGATGTGTAGTTGTGAATGTGACGTCTTGTCATTAGAGAAGTGTAGTTGTGAATGTGACGTCTTGTCATTAGAGAAGTGTAGTTGTGAATGTGACGTCTTGTCATTAGAGAAGTGTAGTTGTGGATGTGACGTCTTGTCATTAGAGAAGTGTAGTTGTGAATGTGACGTCTTGTAATTAGAGAAGTGTAGTTGTGAATGTGACGTCTTGTGATTAGAGAAGTGTAGTTGTGAATGTGACGTCTTGTCATTAGAGAAGTGTAGATGTGAATGTGACGTCTTGTCATTAGAGAAGTGTAGTTGTGGATGTGACGTCTTGTCATTAGAGAAGTGTAGATGTGGATGTGACGTCTTGTCATTAGAGAAGTGTAGTTGTGAATGTGACGTCTTGTGATTAGAGAAGTGTAGTTGTGGATGTGACGTCTTGTGATTAGAGAAGTGTAGTTGTGAATGTGAAGTCTTGTGATTAGAGAAGTGTAGTTGTGAATGTGACGTCTTGTGATTAGAGAAGTGTAGTTGTGGATGTGACGTCTTGTGATTAGAGAAGTGTAGTTGTGAATGTGACGTCTTGTCATTAGAGATGTGTAGTTGTGAATGTGACGTCTTGTCATTAGAGAAGTGTAGTTGTGAATGTGACGTCTTGTGATTAGAGAAGTGTAGTTGTGAATGTGATGTCTTGTCATTAGAGAAGTGTGGTTGTTGTGAATGTGACGTCTTGTCATTAGAGAAGTGTAGTTGTGGATGTGACGTCTTGTCATTAGAGAAGTGTAGTTGTTGTGAATGTGACGTCTTGTCATTAGAGATGTGTAAAATGTGTTTTCTCTCCTTTCCCCAGTGACTCTGAATAACAGATATACAGTAACTGAACAAAAACAATAAACAGCAAACGAGACGTAACGACTGGAGCGCTCACAGGCACTACACGAAAACAAGATCCCACAAACTAAAGGTGGGAAAAAAAGGCTGCCTAAGTATGATCCCCAATCAGACAGCTGCCTCTGATTGGGAACCATACCCGGCCAACATAGAAATAGAAAAACTAGAATGCCCACCCAAATCACACTCCGACCTAACCAAATAGAGAAACAAAAAAGGCTCTCTAAGGTCAGGGCGTGACATTAACCGACTTGCCTAGTTAAATGAATAGTTGTAGGGATTTTAATTTCTCGAGTGTGTGAGTTGTTTCACTTTCCCCTTTTGTCCACAAAAAATCTAGATCAACATATTTCTCTCACAGAAGGTCAGGCAAGTGTACCGGCCTTGCACTGATCTGCACTGCCCTGCACTGCAACAGAGAGAAACATATTGTACTTAGAGCGAGATTAGCCTCAACACAGCACAGCCAGCGGCAGACACCAAACACCACAAACAGCAGAGAGCAGTATCACAGGGAATATATTTCAGACGCAGATGAACAGTAAAAAAAGAAGTGGCTACACTCTATGTTCTACAACGCCATCTGACCGGGGTGCTACATCCTACCGCTCCAACAGAAGCAGAATGAACGGATGAGATCTGCTCTCACGATGGCAGTGGGCTGTGCCAGTGCCAACCACTGAAGGGTACAGGCTGCCAGACTGTGTGTGTTCAGCTAGCCGTGGCAGACAGGCAGACAGGCAGACAGGCAGGCAGAAAGCATCTAAGTGTAAAGTATCCTCTCCGCCTCGACGTTGGACATTAAACCACTGATCTGGTGTAGCAGGGTTATCAGATAACAGATTTTACCAAGCCCCATGGTCACAGGCTGTTGTCTTTGCTCTCTCTGTCTCTCTCTCTCTCTCTCTCTTCCCCCGTTCTCTCTCTCTCTCTCTCTCTCTTCCCCCCTTCTCTCTCTCTCTCTCTCTTCCCCCCTTCTCTCTCTCTCTCTCTTCCCCCCTTCTCTCTCTCTCTCTCTCTCTCTCTCTCTCTCTCTCTCTCTTCCCCCCTTCTCTCTCTCTCTCTCTCTCTCTCTCTCTCTCTCTTCCCCCCTTCTCTCTCTCTCTCTATCTCTCTCTCTCTCTCTTCCCCCCTTCTCTCTCTCTCTCTCTCAGTTCAATTTCAATTCTTTCTCTGCCTCCCTCCCTCTCTCTCCCCCGCTCTCTCTCTCTCTCTCTCTCTCTCTCTCTCTCTCTCCCCCCTTCTCTCTCTCTCTCTCTCTCTCACTCTCTCTCTCTCTCAGTTAAATTTCAATTCTTTCTCTGCCTCCCTCCCTCTCTCTCCCCCGCTCTCTCTGCTCTCTCTCTCTCCAACTCTGCCCATCTCTCCACCTCTCTCTCTCTCTCTATCTCCACCTCTACCCCCTCTCTCCACCTCTCTCTCTCTCTATCTCCCCTTCTCCCACCCACCTCTCCCTCTGTCCTTTTCGCCCCCGGCACTCTCTCCCACTCCCTCCCTTCCCTCTAATCCACTCCAGTTTAACAGACCGTGAAGCTCAGAGAGAGAGAGAGAGAGAGAGAGAGAGAGAGAGAGAGAGAGATATTTGCGAGCATCCAAAAGTTTCTCGGAGCAGACTGAGAAAGTGGGAGACGGGGATCAGCTGGCCATGGATCTCTCCTCAGCGTGCCAAGCTGTCTGATTGGCTGCAGGGCTGCTCGGCCATCTTGACTCGCTGGCAGACAAGTGGCTTGAACAGTTTGGATGAGGGAGGGATGGAAAAGGGGGGGGAGATAAAAGGAGGGTGAAAATGTGTGCTGGCTGTTGCCTTGGACTGTGAACTGCAAAGAAGAGGAGGATGTGTGTCTGTGTAGTGGGCGGGGGGGGGGGGGGGGGGGGGGGGGTGTCACAGAGACACTGTCTGGAAAGGAAGATTTCACAATAACTGAAATACCAGTCTGGTCTCCCTCCTCCATAACCACTCAGTCTGGTCTCCCTCCTCCATAACCCCTCAGTCTGGTCTCCCTCCTCCATAACCCCTCAGTCTGGTCTCCCTCCTCCATAACCACTCAGTCTGGTCTCCCTCCTCCATAACCACTCAGTCTGGTCTCCCTCCTCCATAACCACTCAGTCTGGTCTCCCTCCTCCATAACCACTCAGTCTGGTCTCCCTCCTCCAAAACCCCTCAGTATGGTCTCCCTCCTCCATAACCCCTCAGTCTGGTCTCCCTCCTCCATAACCACTCAGTCTGGTCTCCCTCCTTCATAACCACTCAGTCTGGTCTCCCTCCTCCATAACCACTCAGTCTGGTCTCCCTCCTCCATAACCACTCAGTCTGGTCTCCCTCCTCCATAACCACTCAGTCTGGTCTCCCTCCTCCATAACCACTCAGTCTGGTCTCCCTCCTCCATAACCACTCAGTCTGGTCTCCCTCCTCCATAACACCTCAGTCTGGTCTCCCTCCTCCATAACCACTCAGTCTGGTCTCCCTCCTCCAAAATCACTCAGTCTGGTCTCCCTCCTCCAAAATCACTCAGTCTGGTCTCCCTCCTCCATAACCCCTCAGTCTGGTCTCCCTCCTCCAATAGCACTCAGTCTGGTCTCCCTCCTCCAATAGCACTCAGTCTGGTCTCCCTCCTCCATAACCACTCAGTCTGGTCTCCCTCCTCCATAACCCCTCAGTCTGGTCTCCCTCCTCCAATAGCACTCAGTCTGGTCTCCCTCCTCCATAACCACTCAGTCTGGTCTCCCTCCTCCATAACCACTCAGTCTGGTCTCCCTCCTCCATAACCCCTCAGTCTGGTCTCCCTCCTCCATAACCACTCAGTCTGGTCTCCCTCCTCCAATAGCACTCAGTATGGTCTCCCTCCTCCATAACCACTCAGTCTGGTCTCCCTCCTCCAAAACCCCTCAGTCTGGTCTCCCTCCTACATAATAACTCAGTCTGGTCTCCCTCCTCCAAAACCCCTCAGTCTGGTCTCCCTCCTCCATAACCCCTCAGTCTGGTCTCCCTTCTCCATAATCACTCAGTCTGGTCTCCTTCCTCCATAACACCTCAGTCTGGTCTACTTCCTCCATAACCCCTCAGTCTGGTCTCCCTCCTACATAATAACTCAGTCTGGTCTCCCTCCTCCAAAACCCCTCAGTCTGGTCTCCCTCCTCCATAACCCCTCAGTCTGGTCTCCCTCCTCCATAATCACTCAGTCTGGTTTCCCTCCTCCAAAACACCTCAGTCTGGTCTCCCTCCTCCATAACACCTCAGTCTGGTCTCCTTCCTCCAAAACCACTCAGTCTGGTTTCCCTCCTCCAAAACACCTCAGTCTTGTCTCCCTCCTCCATAACCACTCAGTCTGGTCTCCCTCATCCATAATCACTCAGTCTGGTCTCCCTCCTCCATAACCACTCAGTCTGGTCTCCTTCCTCCATAACCACTCAGTCTGGTTTCCCTCCTCCAAAACACCTCAGTCTGGTCTCCCTCCTCCATAACCACTCAGTCTGGTCTCCCTCCTCCATAACACCTCAGTCTGGTCTCCCTCCTCCATAATCACTCAGTCTGGTCTCCCTCCTCCAAAACCACTCAGTCTGGTCTCCCTCCTCCAAAACCCCTCAGTCTGGTCTCCCTCCTCCATAATCACTCAGTCTGGTCTCCCTCCTCCAAAACCCCTCAGTCTGGTCTCCCTCCTCCATAATCACTCAGTCTGGTCTCCCTCCTCCATAACAACTCAGTCTGGTCTCCCTTCTCCAAAACACCTCAGTCTGGTCTCCCTCCTCCATAACACCTCAGTCTGGTCTAGCTCCTCCATAATCACTCAGTCTGGTCTCCCTCCTCCATAACCCCTCAGTCTGGTCTCCCTCCTCCATAATCACTCAGTCTGGTCTCCCTCCTCCATAATCACTCAGTCTGGTCTCCCTCCTCCATAACACCTCAGTCTGGTCTCCCTCCTCCATAATCACACAGTCTGGTCTCCCTCCTCCATAACCCCTCAGTATGGTCTCCCTCCTCCATAATCACTCAGTCTGGTCTCCCTCCTCCATAATCACTCAGTCTGGTCTCCCTCCTCCAGAACCCCTCAGTCTGGTCTCCCTCCTCCATAACCACTCAGTCTGGTCTCCCTCCTCCATCACACCTCAGTCTGGTCTCCCTCCTCCATAACCACTCAGTCTGGTCTCCCTCCTCCATAACCACTCAGTCTGGTCTCCCTCCTCCATAACCCCTCAGTCTGGTCTCCCTCCTCCAGAACCCCTCAGTCTGGTCTCCCTCCTCCATAACCACTCAGTCTGGTCTCCCTCCTCCAGAACCCCTCAGTCTGGTCTCCCTCCTCCATAACCCCTCAGTCTGGTCTCCCTCCTCCAATAGCACTCAGTCTGGTCTCCCTCCTCCAAAACACCTCAGTCTGGTCTCCCTCCTCCAATAGCACTCAGTCTGGTCTCCCTCCTCCATAACCACTCAGTCTGGTCTCCTTCCTCCATAACCACTCAGTCTGGTCTCCCTCCTCCATAACCACTCAGTCTGGTCTCCCTCCTCCATAACCACTCAGTCTGGTCTCCCTCCTCCATAACCACTCAGTCTGGTCTCCCTCCTCCAAAACCCCTCAGTCTGGTCTCCCTCCTCCATAACCACTCAGTCTGGTCTCCCTCCTCCATAACCCCTCAGTCTGGTCTCCCTCCTCCATAACCACTCAGTCTGGTCTCCCTCCTCCATAACCCCTCAGTCTGGTCTCCCTCCTCCAGAACCCTTCAGTCTGGTCTCCCTCCTCCATAACCACTCAGTCTGGTCTACCTCCTACAGAACCCCTCAGTCTGGTCTCCCTCCTCCATAACCACTCAGTCTGGTCTCCTTCCTCCATAACCACTCAGTCTGGTCTCCCTCCTCCATAACCACTCAGTCTGGTCTCCCTCCTCCAAAACCCCTCAGTCTGGTCTCCCTCCTCCAAAACACCTCAGTCTGGTCTCCCTCCTCCATAACCACTCAGTCTTGTCTCCCTCCTCCATAACCACTCAGTCTGGTCTCCCTCCTCCATAATCACTCAGTCTGGTCTCCTTCCTCCATAACCACTCAGTCTGGTCTCCTTCCTCCATAACACCTCAGTCTGGTCTCCCTCCTCCATAATCACTCAGTCTGGTCTCCCTCCTCCAAAACACCTCAGTCTGGTCTCCCTCCTCCATAATCACTGAGTCTGGTCTCCTTCCTCTAAAAGCCCTCAGTTTGGTCTCCTTCCCCCATAACCACTCAGTCTGGTCTCCCTCCTCCAAAACACCTCAGTCTGGTCTCCTTCCTCCAAAACCCCTCAGTCTGGTCTCCCTCCTCCAAAACCCCTCAGTTTGGTCTCCTTCCCCCATAACCACTCAGTCTGGTCTCCTTCCTCCAAAACACCTCAGTCTGGTCTCCCTCCTCCATAATCACTCAGTCTGGTCTCCTTCCTCCATAACACCTCAGTCTGGTCTCCCTCCTCCATAATCACTCAGTCTGGTCTCCCTCCTCCATAATCACTCAGTCTGGTCTCCCTCCTCCAAAACACCTCAGTCTGGTCTCCCTCCTCCAAAACCTCTCAGTCTGGTCTCTCTCCTCCCAAACCACTCAGTCTGGTCTCCCTCCTCCCAAACCACTCAACCTGGTCTCCCTCCTCCAATAGCACTCAGTCTGTTCTCCTTCCTCCATAACCCCTCAGTCTGGTCTCCCTCCTCCAAAACCCCTCAGTCTGGTCTCCCTCCTCCCAAACCACTCAGTCTGGTCTCCCTCCTCCAATAGCACTCAGTCTGGTCTCCCTCCTCCAATAGCACTCAGTCTGGTCTCCCTCCTCCATAACCCCTCAGTCTGTTCTCCCTCCTCCATAACCACTCAGTCTGGTCTCCCTCCTCCATAACCACTCAGTCTGGTCTCCCTCCTCCAAAACCACTCAGTCTGGCCTCCCTCCTCCGTAACACCTCAGTCTGGTCTCCCTCCTCCCAAACCACTCAGTCTGGTCTCCCTCCTCCAAAACCCCTCAGTATGGTCTCCCTCCTCCAATAGCACTCAGTCTGGTCTCCCTCCTCCATAACCACTCAGTCTGGTCTCCCTCCTCCATAACCACTCAGTCTGGTCTCCCTCCTCCAAAACCCCTCAGTCTGGTCTCCCTCCTCCCAAACCACTCAGTCTGGTCTCCCTCCTCCAATAGCACTCAGTCTGGTCTCCCTCCTCCATAACCCCTCAGTCTGGTCTCCCTCCTCCCAAACCACTCAGTCTGGTCTCCCTCCTCCATAACCCCTCAGTCTGGTCTCCCTCCTCCCAAACCACTCAGTCTGGTCTCCCTCCTCCAATAGCACTCAGTCTGGTCTCCCTCCTCCATAACCCCTCAGTCTGGTCTCCCTCCTCCATAACCACTCAGTCTGGTCTCCCTCCTCCCAAACCACTCAGTCTGGTCTCCCTCCTCCCAAACCACTCAGTCTGGTCTCCCTCCTCCAAAACCCCTCAGTCTGGTCTCCCTCCTCCCAAACCATTCAGTCTGGTCTCCCTCCTCCAAAACCCCTCAGTATGGTCTCCCTCCTCCAATAGCACTCAGTCTGGTCTCCCTCCTCCATAACCACTCAGTCTGGTCTCCCTCCTCCATAACCACTCAGTCTGGTCTCCCTCCTCCATAACCACTCAGTCTGGTCTCCCTCCTCCAAAACCCCTCAGTCTGGTCTCCCTCCTCCAAAACCACTCAGTATGGTCTCCCTCCTCCAATAGCACTCAGTCTGGTCTCCCTCCTCCATAACCACTCAGTCTGGTCTCCCTCCTCCATAACCACTCAGTCTGGTCTCCCTCCTCCATAACCACTCAGTCTGGTCTCCCTCCTCCATAACCACTCATTCTGGTCTCCCTCCTCCATATTTACTCAGTCTGGTCTCCCTCCTCCATAACCACTCAGTCTGGTCTCCCTCCTCCATAACCCCTCAGTCTGGTCTCCCTCCTCCAAAACCCCATCAGTCTGTTGAGAGTGATGATAGATTTCTTGTTTTTCTGTTCATCTTACTGTGTCTCTAGATAAAACAACTGAATCTGTGTTGCCCAACTCTTCCTCTCAAAGTGCTATTTTGTGATAACAGAAATTAATCGAATCAGTTTATTATTCATTATCATAAAACATCTTTCACTCAATGCTTTAATCTGCTATTAATTGTGATAATAAAACAGACGATATTGGATGAAGGAGGGATTTGACATCGTCTGATGTAAAAAAAAGGGCTTTATAAATACATCTGATTGAATTTGATTGAAGATATGAGATTTGATTTAATGAATATTAATTAAGTAGTACATGAGATGGGGCCTGTGTGTGTGTGTGTGTGTGTGTGTGTGTGTGTGTGTGTGTGTGTGTGTGTGTGTGTGTGTGTGTGTGTTTGTGTGTGTGTGTGTGTGTGTGTGTGTGTGTGTGTGTGTGTGTGTGTGTGAATTTTGATGGTCAAGCATGGTTTTCCTATAGTTTCCCATATCTTCCAGTAGTTTCCTGTAGTTTCCAACATTTTCCTAAAGTTTCCTATATTTTCCTAAAGTTTCCAATATTTTCCAAGTTTCCAACAGTTTCCTCTATTTCCCTATATTTTCAAATATTTTCCTATATTTTAGTTTCCTATATATAGTTCCCTATAGATTCCTATAGTTTCCTGTAATTTCCTGTAGATTCGTACATTTTCCTATAGTCTCCTATATTTTCCTGTATTTACATGTGTTTTCCTATATTTTCTTATATTTTCATTTAGCATCTTATATTTTCCTGTAGGTTCCTATGTCTTCCTATATTTTCCTGTATTTTCTTATACAGTGCCTTGCGAAAGTATTCGGCCCCCTTGAACTTTGCGACCTTTTGCCACATTTCAGGCTTCAAACATAAAGATATAAAACTGTATTTTTTTGTGAAGAATCAACAACAAGTGGGACACAATCATGACGTGGAATGACATTTATTGGATATTTCAAACTTTTTTAACAAATCAAAAACTGAAAAATTGGGCGTGCAAAATTATTCAGCCCCCTTAAGTTTAAACATTGTAGCGCCACCTTTTGCTGCGATTACAGCTGTAAGTCGCTTGGGGTATGTCTCTATCAGTTTTGCACATCGAGAGACTGAATTTTTTTCCCATTCCTCCTTGCAAAACAGCTCGAGCTCAGTGAGGTTGGATGGAGAGCATTTGTGAACAGCAGTTTTCAGTTCTTTCCACAGATTCTCGATTGGATTCAGGTCTGGACTTTGACTTGGCCATTCTAACACCTGGATATGTTTATTTCTGAACCATTCCATTGTAGATTTTGCTTTATGTTTGGATCATTGTCTTGTTGGAAGACAAATCTCCGTCCCAGTCTCAGGTCTTTTGCAGACTCCATCAGGTTTTCTTCCAGAATGGTCCTGTATTTGGCTCCATCCATCTTCCCATCAATTTTAACCATCTTCCCTGTCCCTGCTGAAGAAAAGCAGGCCCAAACCATGATGCTGCCACCACCATGTTTGACAGTGGGGATAGTGTGTTCAGGGTGATGAGCTGTGTTGCTTTTACGCCAAACATAACGTTTTGCATTGTTGCCAAAAGTTTCAATTTTGGTTTCATCTGACCAGAGCACCTTCTTCCACATGTTTGGTGTGTCTCCCAGGTGGCTTGTGGCAAACTTTAAACAACACTTTTTATGGATATCTTTAAGAAATGGCTTTCTTCTTGTCATTCTTCCATAAAGGCCAGATTTGTGCAATATACGACTGATTGTTGTCCTATGGACAGAGTCTCCCACCTCAGCTGTAGATCTCTGCAGTTCATCCAGAGTGATCATGGGCCTCTTGGCTGCATCTCTGATCAGTCTTCTCCTTGTATGAGCTGAAAGTTTAGAGGGACGGCCAGGTCTTGGTAGATTTGCAGTGGTCTGATACTCCTTCCATTTCAATATTATCGCTTGCACAGTGCTCCTTGGGATGTTTAAAGCTTGGGAAATCTTTTTGTATCCAAATCCGGCTTTAAACTTCTTCACAACAGTATCTCGGACCTGCCTGGTGTGTTCCTTGTTCTTCATGATGCTCTCTGCGCTTTTAACGGACCTCTGAGACTATCACAGTGCAGGTGCATTTATACGGAGACATGATTACACACAGGTGGATTGTATTTATCATCATTAGTCATTTAGGTCAACATTGGATCATTCAGAGATCCTCACTGAACTTCTGGAGAGAGTTTGCTGCACTGAAAGTAAAGGGGCTGAATAATTTTGCACGCCCAATTTTTCAGTTTTTGATTTGTTAAAAAAGTTTGAAATATCCAATAAATGTCGTTCCACTTCATGATTGTGTCCCACTTGTTGTTGATTCTTCACAAAAAAATACAGTTTTATATCTTTATGTTTGAAGCCTGAAATGTGGCAAAAGGTCGCAAAGTTCAAGGGGGCCGAATACTTTCGCAAGGCACTGTATTTTCAAATAGTTTCCTATATTTTCTTATATCTTCCTATATTTTCCTATATTTTCTTATAGTTCGCAAAAATGTCCTTTATTTTTTCCAACAGTTTCCTACATGTTCCCATAGTTTCCTGTAGTTTCCTGTAGTTTCGTACATTTCCCTATAGTTTCCTATATTGTCCAATATTTTCCTGTAGTTTCCGAATATTTTCCAATATTTTCCTGTAGTTTCCGAATATTTTCCAATATTTTCCAATATTTTCCAGAAACTTCAAATAGTTCCTACATTTTCCTGTAGTTTCCCATGTGTTCCTATAGATTCCTATAGCTTCCCATAGTTTCCTAAATGTTCCTAAAGTTTCCTAAATTCTCTTATAGTTTGCAGTATTTTCCTACAGTTTCCTACAGTTTCCAATAGCTTCCCATAGTTTCCTACATTTTCCTACACTTTCCTATATTTTCCTATATTTTCCTGTAGTTTCCTTAATTTTCATATAGTTTCCTATATTTTCCTACAGTTTCCTATATTTTCCTACAGTTTCTTATATTTTCCTGTTTTTCTATATTTTCCTATCGTTTCACGTATTTTCCTAAATTTTCCTATATTTTCCTATATTTTTCTATATTTTCCCATAGTATCCTATATTTTCCTATATTTTTCTATATTTTCCCATAGTATCCTATATTTTCCTATATTTTTCTATATTTTCCCATAGTATCCTATATTTTCCAATAGTTTCCTCTATTTTCCTGTATTTTCCTCTAGGATCCAATGGCTTCCTATATTTTCTTATATTTTCCAATAATTTCTTATAGCTTCCTATATTTTCCTATAGTTTCATATAATTTCTTATATTTTTCTATATTTTCCTGTAGTTTCTTATATTTTCCTATTTTATCCTTTAGTTTCCTATATTTTCCTATCCTATAGTTTTCTATAGTTTCCGATATTTTTCGATAACTCCTTCTCCCAATAGATAATCTTGCTCTGCAGCTAACAGCATCCAAACTAAAGACCAATCAAAAAATGTTTTCATTTAAAAACAAAATCAAACCAATTGACTCCAAATTGGAAAACAAACGAAAGGAAACTAAACTTTATTGCATCTGTCCATAATTTGAAAATGTACATTGGTAGGATATCTAAGCCTCCAAGATGTAAAAGGATGAAACCCCCTCTGAGAATACAGACTGAGAGTCACAGTCTGGAAGTAGAACGAGGAAGACAACTTGAATCCTGGCTGCCAGGAGATCAGAAAATATGGAGGCATTGTGATTTACAAAAGGTAGAAAGAAAAAGTTTCTACAGTGTAGAAAAATAGTGAAGATGTCAAAACTATGAAATAACACATATGGAATCATGTAGTAACCAAAAAGTAGGTTACAGAGATAGCCCTATACAGAGATAGCCCTATACAGAAGTAGCCCTATTTGATGAAAGACCAAGTCCATATTATGGCAAGAACAGCTCAAATAAGCAAAGAGAAATGACTGTCCATCATTCCTTCAAGACATGAGGGTCAGTCAATACGGAAAATGTCTTCAAGTGCAGTCGCAAAAACCATCAAGCGCTTTGATGAAACTGTCTCTCATGAGGAATGGAAGACCCAGAGTTACCTCTGCTGCAGAGGATAAGTTCATTAGAGTTACCAGCCTCAGAAATTGCAGCCCAAATAAATTCTTCACAGAATTCAAGTAATAGACACATCTCAACATCAACTGTTCAGAGGAGACTGCGTGAATCAGGCATTCATGGTCAAATTGCTGCAAAGGAACCGCTATTAAAGGATACCAATAATAAGAACACACTTGCTTGGGCCAAGAAACACACTTCACCAGTCTAATGGGCATTAGACTGGTGAAGTCCAAATTTGAGATTTTTGGTTCCAACTGCCGTGAGTAGGTGAATGGATGATCTCTGCTTGTGTGGTGCCCACCGTGAAGCATGGAGGAGGAGGTGTGATGGTGTGGGGGTGCTTTGCTGGTGACACCGTCAGTGATTTATTTAAAATTCAAGGCACACTTAACCAGCATGTCTACCACAGCGCTATGCAGTGATACGCCATCCCATCTGTTTGGGTTTAGTGGGACTATCATTTGTTTTTCAACAGGACAATGATCCAACACACCTCCAGGCTGTGTAAGGGCTATTTGACCAAGAAGGAGAATGATGGAGTGCTGCATCAGATGACCTGGCCTCCACAATCCACAATCACCCGACTTCAACCCAATTGAGATGGCTTGGGATAAGTCGGACCGCAGAGTGAAGGAAAAGCAGCCAACAAGAACTCCTTCAAGACTGTTGGAAAAGCATTGCAGGTGAAGCTGGTTGAGAGAATGCCAAGAATGTGCGAAGCTGTCATCAAGTCAAAAGGCTACTTTGAAGAATCTAAAATATATTTAGATTTTTATAACACTTTTTTTGGTTACTACAGAATTCCATATGTGTGATTTCATAGTTTTGATGTCTTCACTATTATTGTACAATGTGAAAAAAATAGTAAAAATAGAGAAAAACCCTTGAATGAGTAGGTTTGTCCAAACTTTTGACTGGTACTGTATATATACCGTCCCATTTTTCTAATCACAATCCCCACTAATATTATTTTTATTATTAATATTATATCGTTTTTTTAATGTAATGTTTTACAATTACATTTCAAATGTAATTGAAATTACATTTCAATTAAAAATCTAATTACGCTGTAATTGCTGCATCAAACCTACATCAGTGTTTTGGTTTATCATTATAACACCACGCATCTGTTATTTAGCTGCGGTAGAGGAAAAGGCCCTGCGAAGGTCTCCCAGCAGGAGCAGGTGTCTGGGTTAATAGCTGGGTGATATATTGTTCGATGTTACTAGTTAAGGATCACTGCAGACGGGGATTTAAAAATCACTTTCTGGTGTTCATGTCACAATATATATAGTCTCCTGTGTCTATGAATGTTGTTCATTTATGTTGGCAATTCTGAAATTAGATCCTAGACCAGCAATTGATGAATATGACCATGATATTTGGTGTGTTTCTGAATATGATCCTGATATTTGGTATGTTTGTGAATATGACCCTGATATTTGGTGTGTTTCTGAATATGATCCTGATATTTGGTGTGTTTCTGAATATGACCCTGATATTTGGTGTGTTTCTGATTATGACCCTGATATTTGGTATGTTTGTGAATATGACCCTGATATTTGGTGTGTTTGTGAATATGACCCTGATATTTGGTGTGTTTCTGAATATGACCCTGATATTTGGTGTGTTTCTGAATATGACCCTGATATTTGGTGTGTTTCTGAATATGACCCTGATATTTGGTGTGTTTCTGAATATGACCCTGATATTTTCAAGCCTCCCCCTTTTCCTCCAAACATAACGGTGGTCATTATGGCCAAACAGTTCTATTTTTGTTTCATCAGACCAGAGGACATTTCTTCAAAAACGTACGATCTCTGTTGCCAAGTGCAGTTGCAAACCGTAGTCTGGCTTTTTTATAGCGGTTTTGGAGCAGTGGCTTCTTCCTTGCTGAGTGGCCTTTTGGGTTATATCGATATAGGACTCGTTTTACTGTGGATATAGATACTTTTGTACCTGTTTCCTCCAGCATCTTCACAAGGTCCTTCGATGTTGTTCTGGGATTGATTTGCGCTTTTCACAACAAAGTACGTTCATCTCTAGGAGACAGAACGAATCTCCTTCCTGAGCGGTATGACGGCTGCGTGGTCCCATGGTGTTTATACTTGCGTACTATTGTTTGTACAGATGGTGGTACCTTTAGGCGTTTGGAAATTGCTCCCAAGGATGAACCAGACTTGTGGAGGTCTCCAATTTTTTTCTGAAGTCTTGGCTGATTTCTTTTGATTTTCCAATGATGTCAAGCAAAGAGGCACTGAGTTTGAAGGTAGGCCTTGAAATACATCCACAGGTACACCTCCAATTGACTCAAATTATGTCAATTAGCCTATCAGAAGCTTGTAAAGCCATGACATAATTTTCTGGAATTTCCAAGCTGTTTGAAGGCACAGTCAACTTAGTGTATGTAAACTTCTGACCCACTTGAATTGTGATACAGTGAATTATAACTGAAATTATCTGTCTGTAAACAATTGTTGAAAAAATTAATTGTGTCATGCACCAAGTAGATGTCCTAACCGACTTGCCAAAACTATAGTTTGTTAAGAAGATATTTGTGGAGTGGTTGAAAAACGAGAATTAATGACTTCAACCTAAGTGTATGTAAACTTCCGACTTCAACTGTACACACACACACACACACACACACACACACACACACACACACACACACACACACACACACACACACACACACACACACACACACACACACACACACAAACACACACACACACACACACGTGTAGGTAGAAATACTGAGCAGCCGCATCCTTATAACACCTCATCCCAGTCATAACACCGCAGAATAGCATTAAAGCTACAATCTGCAAGGTTGATACAATCTGTAATCTGTAATCTGTAACACTATATCAAAGAGCCACTGGATGATTAACTAAACATCAGTAGCAACCAGACCCTCAACACAACTACAACATATTTTGTTGTTGAACGCCTGGTAATTCTGTAGACTCAAGTATTTTCTGTTCGTTAGTAAAAAACAATTAGCAGAAGATGAATGATGGTTGAACGTGCAGGTAAGGGAAGGTTAAAGGTTAAATGTGCAGGTAAGGGAAGGTTAAAGGTTAAATGTGCAGGTAAGGGAAGGTTAAAGGTTAAGTGGGTTACTTGGTCATCACTTGGTCGAGTCATGGCATTGTTTTGATCGCTGTCGAACAGCCCTCTGCCATAGCGGTGCCCAAAAGTCGAGATACGCCCAGCCATTTTGAACGGAGGCTAACGACTGTTTTGTCTAAATTACATTGCTAAAGCAGGCAAATATTTAGTAGGAAACGACTTTGTAAGAATTATCTTGTCGTAAAAAATGTATTTTTAGACAGATGGCAATGTTGTCATTAGCTAGCAAAGTTTGTCAAAAATAGCTAGCAATGCTAACGTTCGTTAGCTAAAAGTCTCCCCTCAATCTTAGCAAGCTATCTAACATTATGCTGGAAATATCAAAATCATAACAAATGGTTTTCCTGCTAATTATTTTTCTCTCCTTTTGAAAAGTCATTGTATTTCCAAGCCACTGTAATCCATTTTTCATGAAATCTTCATCAACGCTCATTGACAACACTTTGAGTAGAATGCTCAACTGAGTAACAGTCCTAAAACGAATGTTCAAAATAATATTGTGAGGAAACGTTCAACCCAAACAAACAAGCAGGCGATTATCTCTCTCTCTCTCTGTATCTCTCTCTGTATCCCTATCTGTATCTCTCTCTGTCTCTGTATCTCTCTCTGTATCTCCCTCTCTCTCTGTATCTCTCTCTCTGTATCTCTCCCTCTGTATCTCGCTCTGTATCTCTCTCTCTGTATCTCTCTCTGTATATCTCTATGTATCTCTCTCTCTGTATCTCTCTCCCTCTCTGTATCTCTCTCTGTATCTCTCTGTCTGTATCTCTCTCTGTATCTCTCTCTGTCTCTGTATTTCTCTCTGTATCTCTCTCCCTCTCTGTATCTCTCTCTGTATCTCTCTCTGTCTCTGTATCTCTCTCTGTATCTCTCTCTGTATCTCTCTCTGTCTCTGTATCTCTCTCTGTATCTCTCTCTGTATCTCTCTCTGTATCTCTCTCTCTGTATATCTCTCTGTATCTCTCTCTATCTCTGTATCTCTCTCCATCTCTGTATCTCTCTCTGTCTCTGT
Source organism: Oncorhynchus mykiss (assembly GCF_013265735.2). NCBI lineage: Eukaryota > Metazoa > Chordata > Actinopteri > Salmoniformes > Salmonidae > Oncorhynchus > Oncorhynchus mykiss. The sequence continues at coordinate 79,759,392 of NC_048575.1, read as the reverse complement.
CTTTCTCTCTCTCTCTCTGTATCTCTCTCTCTGTATCTCTCTCTGTATATCTTTCTGTATCTCTCTCTGTATATCTCTCTGTATCTCTCTCTCTGTATCTCTCTCTGTATCTCACTCTGTATCTCTCTCTGTCTCTCTCAATTCAATTCAATTCAAGGGCTTTATTGGCATGGGAAACATGTGTTAACATTGCCAAAGCAAGTGAGGTAGATAATATACAAAAGCAAAATAAACAATAAAAATGTACAGTAAACATTACACTCACAGAAGTTCCAAAACAATAAAGACATTACAAATGTCATATTATATATATACAGTGTTGTAACAATGTACAAATGGTTAAAGTACACAAGGGAAAATAAATAAATGTAAATATGGGTTATATTTACAATGGTGTTTGTTCTTCACTGGTTGCCCTTTTCTTGTGGCAACAGGTCACAAATCTTGCTGCTGTGATGGCACACAGTGGAATTTCACCCAGTAGAATGGGAGTTTATCAAAATTGGATTTGTTTTCGATTTCTTTGTGGATATGTGTTAACTGAGGGAAATATGTCTCTCTAATATGATCATACATTGGGCAGGAGGTTAGGAAGTGCAGCTCAGTTTCCACCTCATTTTGTGGGCAGTGAGCACATAGCCTGTCTTCTGTTGAGAGCCATGTCTGCCTACGGCGGCCTTTCTCAATAGCAAGGCTATGCTCACTGAGTCTGTACATAGTCAAAGTTTTCCTTAAGTTTGGGTCAGTCACAGTGGTCAGGTATTCTGCCACTGTGTACTCTGTAGGGCCAAATAGCATTCTAGTTTGCTCTGTTTTT
>NC_048575.1:79633575-79753575 GCF_013265735.2 Oncorhynchus mykiss | reverse complement strand
TCTAGTCCTTCACTGGCAGGGTAAAGCCCTTAATCCTTCACTGGCAGGGTAAAGCCCCTAATCCTTCACTGTGAGGGTAAAGCCCCTAGTCCTCTAGTCCTTCAGTGGCAGGGTAAAGCCCCTAATCCTTCACTGGCAGGGTAAAGCCCCTAATCCTTCACTGTGAGGGTAAAGCCCCTAGTCCTCTAGTACTTCAGTGGCAGGGTAAAGCCCCTAATCCTTCACTGGCAGGGTAAAGCCCCTAATCCTTCACTGGCAGGGTAAAGCATCCTAATCCTTCACTGGGAGGATAAAGCCTCTAGTCCTCTAGTCCTTCACTGGCAGGGTAAAGCCTCTAGTCCTTCACTGGCAGGGTAAAGCCTCTAGTCCTCTAGTCCTTCACTGGCAGGGTAAAGCCCCTAATCCTTCACTGGCAGGGTAAAGCCCCCAATCCTTCACTGGCAGGGTAAAGCCTCTGGTCCTTCACTGGCAGGGTAAATCCCCTAGTCCTCTAGTCCTTCACTGGCAGGGTAAATCCCCTAGTCCTCTAGTCCTTCACTGGCAGGGTAAAGCCCCTAATCCTTCACTGGCAGTGTAAAGCCCCTAGTCCTTCACTGACAGGGTAAAGCCTCTGGTCCTTCACTGGCAGGGTAAAGCCCCTAGTTCTCTAGTCCTTCACTGGCAGGGTAAAGCCCTTAATCCTTCACTGGCAGGGTAAAGCCTCTGGTCCTTCACTGGCAGGGTAAATCCCCTAGTCCTCTAGTCCTTCACTGGCAGGGTAAATCCCCTAGTCCTCTAGTCCTTCACTGGCAGGGTAAAGCCCCTAATCCTTCACTGGCAGGGTAAAGCCCCTAGTCCTTCACTGGCAGGGTAAAGCCCCTAGTTCTCTAGTCCTTCACTGGCAGGGTAAAGCCCTTAATCCTTCACTGGCAGGGTAAAGCCCCTAATCCTTCACTGTGAGGGTAAAGCCCCTAGTCCTCTAGTACTTCAGTGGCAGGGTAAAGCCCCTAATCCTTCACTGGCAGGGTAAAGCCCCTAATCCTTCACTGGCAGGGTAAAGCATCCTAATCCTTCACTGGGAGGATAAAGCCTCTAGTCCTCTAGTCCTTCACTGGCAGGGTAAAGCCTCTAGTCCTTCACTGGCAGGGTAAAGCCTCTAGTCCTCTAGTCCTTCACTGGCAGGATAAATCCTCTAGTCCTTCACTGGCAGGGTAAAGCCTCTTGTCCTCTAGTCCTTCACTGTCAGGTTAAATCCTCTAGTCCTTCACTGGCAGGATAAAGCCTCTAGTCCTATAGTCCTTCACTGGCAGGGTAAAGCCTCTAGTCTTCTAGTCCTTCACTGGCAGGGTAAAGCCCCTAGTCCTTCACTGGCAGGGTAAATCCTCTAGTCCTTTACTGGCAGGGTAAATCCTCTAGTCCTTCACTGGCAGGGTAAAGCCTCTAGTCTTCTAGTCCTTCACTGGCAGGGTAAAGCCTCTAGTCCTCTAGTCCTTCACTGGCAGGGTAAAGCCCCTAGTCCTCTAGTCCTTCACTGGCAGGGTAAAACCCCTAGTCCTTCACTGGCAGGATAAATCCTCTAGTCCTTCACTGGCAGGGTAAAGCCTCTAGTCCTCTAGTCCTTCACTGGCAGGATAAATCCTCTAGTCCTCTAGTCCTTCACTGGCAGGGTAAAGCCTCTAGTCCTCTAGTCCTTCACTGGCAGGATAAATCCTCTAGTCCTTCACTGGCAGGGTAAATCCTCTAGTCCTCTAGTCCTTCACTGGCAGGGTAAATCCTCTAGTCCTCTAGGTCTTCACTGGCAGGGTAAATCCCCTAGTCCTTCACTGGCAGGGTAAATCCTCTAGTCCTTCACTGGCAGGGTAAATCCTCTAGTCCTTCACTGGCAGGGTAAATCCTCTAGTCCTCTAGTCCTTCACTGGCAGGGTAAATCCCCTAGTCCTTCACTGGCAGGGAAAAGCCCCTAGTCCTTCACTGGCAGGGTAAATCCTCTAGTCCTTCACTGGCAGGGTAAATCCTCTAGTCCTCTAGTCTTTCACTGGCAGGGTAAATCCTCTAGTCCTTTAGTCCTTCACTGGCAGGGTAAAGCCTCTAGTCCTCTAGTCCTTCACTGGCAGGTTAAATCCTCTAGTTCTCTAGTCCTTCACTGGCAGGGTAAAGCCTATAGTCCTCTAGTCCTTCACTGGCAGGTTAAATCCTCTAGTCCTCTAGTCCTTCACTGGCAGGGTAAATCCTCTAGTCCTCTAGTCCTTCACTGGCAGGGTAAATCCTCTAGTCCTCTAGTCCTTCACTAGCAGGGTAAAGCCTCTAGTCCTCTAGTCCTTCACTGGCAGGGTAAATCCTCTAGTCCTTCACTGGCAGGGTAAAGCCTCTAGTCCTTCACTGGCAGGGTAAAGCCTCTAGTCCTCTAGTCCTTCACTAGCAGGGTAAAGCCTCTAGTCCTCTAGTCCTTCACTGGCAGGGTAAATCCTCTAGTCCTCTAGTCCTTCACTAGCAGGGTAAAGCCTCTAGTCCTCTAGTCCTTCACTGGCAGGTTAAATCCTCTAGTCCTTCACTGGCAGTGTAAAGCCTCTAGTCCTTCACTGGCAGGGTAAAGCCTCTAGTCCTTCACTGGTAGGGTAAAGCCTCTAGTCCTTCACTGGTAGGATAACGGCATCACATTATGCAATACAAGTGGTGACTGACTGTCTCCGCCTCCCCGCTTACCCCTCCCCAGCATCTGGGCGACTTCAGAGGGAAAAAAATGGATCCCATCATCAAATTACATCTGTTCAACGCTTTAACTAAAGAGACTGAGACTCCAGTTGCAGAGGATGGTTTCAACTTTATGTCTCACCCTGGTCGATGAGGACGAATGAAGTAGGACAAAAGGATGTATGACCCTTGGAAGTAATGACTTTAAGTCATGGGGAATCTTACCTCAGAAAGACAAATGTGACACATTTGAGTGGTTCTATTAATTAACTTACCGTTTGTAAAGAACCATGTCAGCCATTAATGCCCTTGTCCAGGCTCTCAATTGCAGGTCAAAAAATATATCTAGTCAAAATTGGATGACACTTTTAACTTTTAAACTCAATGCTATTTCTATACCAAATGCTGTTTGTTAACATGTGCACATGAAGATTAGTCAGGCATCAGAAACACGCTCTAAACACACCCTGAAAGTGTCTCCTCTCCTCTCCTCTCCTCTCCTCTCCTCTCCTCTCCTCTCGTCTCGTCTCGTCTCGTCTCGTCTCGTCTCGTCTCGTCTCGTCTCGTCTCGTCTCGTCTCGTCTCGTCTCGTCTCGTCTCGTCTCGTCTCGTCTCCTCTCCTCTCCTCTCCTCTCCTCTCCACTCCACTCCACTCCACTCCACTCCACTCCACTCCACTCCACTCCTGTCCTGTCCAGTCCTGTCCTGTCCTCTCCTCTCCTCTCCTCTCCTCTCCTCTCCTCTCCTCTCCTCTCCTCTCCTCACCTCTCCACTCCACTCCACTCCACTCCACTCCTCTCCTCTCCTGTCCTGTCCTCTCCTCTCCTGTCCTGTCCTCTCCTCTCCTCTCCTCTCCTCTCCTCTCCTCTCCTCTCCTCTCCTCTCCTCTCCTCTCCTCTCCTCTCCTCTCCTCTCCTCTCCTCTCCACTCCACTCCTCTCCTCTCCTCTCCTCTCTACTCCTCTCCTCTCCACTCCACTGCTCCCCCCTCCTCTCTAATCGTATTACTTTCCATTCCAGTGGATCTGTCAGACAATCCATTAGGAGATAGAGGATAGGGCCCAGGTGGTCCATTTTTTACAAATGCTTTATTAACCCATCCTCTGCTAAAAACATACTATGTCAGAAAACTGATTATAAATTCGCTGTTAATGTGCATTGTGGGAAGAAAAAAAAAAACATAATGGTGCTGGATGAGACGGAGAGAGCAACAGGGGTGAGAGGACTGAGGGTAGACGATATGGGGAAGGGTTGATTAAAGTATGATGCATGCGCCTCTCTGAATCAGAAAATATAAATCAAGAGTCAATGTAGCGATGAGGTTCTCAGCGGGCGGCAGCTAAACACCACATTAGATCCCATCGTCACGGCGCCGCCGCCGCCACCGCCGCCGCTCCCAAATCACAAAGATCCTTTTTTTTGCTCTTTTTATTTTTTATTCTGCTTCCTGATTCCCTCCTCGCTCACCTGACTGACATGCGTTCGATCTGCTCGATTTCCTTTCATTCTTGTTGTGCTAAATCAGTTGTGATTACATATCCTTGAGTTGAGTTTCTCTGGGGGACGAGAGAGAGAGAGAGAGAGAGAGAGAGAGAGAGAGAGAGAGAGAGAGAGAAAAAAAATGGTGCTTCTTGTTGATGTAGTACAGTATATAACAGCTATATGACAACGCGTGGCGTGACTAAATGAATCTCACTGTGGGTCGTCTTCTCTAACGGGATTAATCAGAGGATATAAGGGGGGGGGGGGGGGGGTAACCATGGAGGGGTGGAGTGGGGTGCCTACCTGCCTGCCTGCCTGCCATAGCCAGCCTACATGGCTGCTAACCCCTCTCAGCCTTACAGTAAATGAATAACAGACCCTCTCATCCAAACAGCCGTACAGTAAACTGAATAACAGCCCCTCTCAGCCATAGAGTGACTGAACAACAGCCCCTCTCAGCCATAGAGTGACTGAACAACAGCCCCTCTCAGCAATAGAGTGACTGAACAACAGCCCCTCTCAGCCATAGAGTGACTGAACAACAGCCCCTCTCAGCCATAGAGTGACTGAACAACAGCCCCTCTCAGCCATAGAGTGACTGAACAACAGCCCCTCTCAGCCATAGAGTGACTGAACAACAGCCCCTCTCAGCAATAGAGTGACTGAACAACAGCCCCTCTCAGCCATAGAGTGACTGAACAACAGCCCCTCTCAGCCATAGAGTGACTGAACAACAGCCCCTCTCAGCCATTTTTTTTAATTTTATTTCACCTTTATTTAACCAGGTAGGCTAGTTGAGAACAAGTTCTCATTTGCAACTGCGACCTGGCCAAGATAAGGCATAGCAGTGTGAACAGACAACACAGAGTTACACATGGAGTAAACAATAAACAAGTCAATAACACAGTAGAAAAAAGGGGAGTCTATATATACATTGTGTGCAAAAGGCATGAGGTAGGCAAATAATTACAATTATGCAGATTAACACTGGAGTGATAAATGATCAGATGGTTATGTACAGGTAGAGATATTGGTGTGCAAAAGAGCAGAAAAATAAAAATAAATAAATAAAAACAGTATGGGGATGAGGTAGGTGAAAATGGGTGGGCTATTTACCAATAGACTATGTACAGCTGCAGCGATCGGTTAGCTGCTCAGATAGCAGATGTTTGAAGTTGGTGAGGGAGATAAAAGTCTCCAACTTCAGCGATTTTTGCAATTCGTTCCAGTCACAGGCAGCAGAGAACTGGAACGAAAGGCGGCCAAATGAGGTGTTGGCTTTAGGGATGATCAGTGAGATACACCTGCTGGAGCGCGTGCTACGGATGGGTGTTGCCATCGTAACCAGTGAACTGAGATAAGGCGGAGCTTTACCTAGCATGGACTTGTAGATGACCTGGAGCCAGTGGGTCTGGCGACGAATATGTAGCGAGGGCCAGCCGACTAGAGCATACAAGTCGCAGTGGTGGGTGGTATAAGGTGCTTTAGTGACAAAACGGATGGCACTGTGATAAACTGCATCCAGTTTGCTGAGTAGAGTGTTGGAAGCAATTTTGTAGATGACGTCGCCGAAGTCGAGGATCGGTAGGATAGTCAGTTTTACTAGGGTAAGTTTGGCGGCGTGAGTGAAGGAGGCTTTGTTGCGGAATAGAAAGCCGACTCTTGATTTGATTTTCGATTGGAGATGTTTGATATGGGTCTGGAAGGAGAGTTTAGAGTCTAGCCAGACACCTAGGTACTTATAGATGTCCACATATTCAAGGTCGGAACCATCCAGGGTGGTGATGCTGGTCAGGCGTGCGGGTGCAGGCAGCGAACGGTTGAAAAGCATGCATTTGGTTTTACTAGCGTTTAAGAGCAGTTGGAGGCCACGGAAGGAGTGCTGTATGGCATTGAAGCTCGTTTGGAGGTTAGTTAGCACAGTGTCCAAGGACGGGCCGGAAGTATATAGAATGGTGTCGTCTGCGTAGAGGTGGATCAGGGAATCGCCCGCAGCATGAGAAACATCATTGATATATACAGAGAAAAGAGTCGGCCCGAGAATTGAACCCTGTGGCACCCACATAGAGACTGCCAGAGGACCGGACAGCATGCCCTCCGATTTGACACACTGAACTCTGTCTGCAAAGTAATTGGTGAACCAGGCAAGGCAGTCATCCGAAAAACCGAGGCTACTGAGTCTGCCGATAAGAATACGGTGATTGACAGAGTCGAAAGCCTTGGCAAGGTCTATGAAGACGGCTGCACAGTACTGTCTTTTATCGATGGCGGTTATGATATCGTTTAGTACCTTGAGCGTGGCTGAGGTACACCCGTGACCGGCTCGGAAACCAGATTGCACAGCGGAGAAGGTACGGTGGGATTCAAGATGGTCAGTGACCTGTTTGTTGACTTGGCTTTCGAAGACCTTAGATAGGCAGGGCAGGATGGATATAGGTCTGTAACAGTTTGGGTCCAGGGTGTCGCCCCCTTTGAAGAGGGGGATGACTGCGGCAGCTTTCCAATCCTTGGGGATCTCAGACGATATGAAAGAGAGGTTGAACAGGCTGGTAATAGGGGTTGCGACAATGGCGGCGGATAGTTTCAGGAATAGAGGGTCCAGATTGTCCAGCCCAGCTGATTTGTACGGGTCCAGGTTTTGCAGCTCTTTCAGGACATCTGCTATCTGGATTTGGGTAAAGGAGAACCTGGAGAGGCTTGGGCGAGTAGCTGCGGGGGGGGGGGGAGCTGTTGTCCGAGGTTGGAGTAGCCAGGCGGAAGGCATGGCCAGCCGTTGAGAAATGCTTGTTGAAGTTTTCGATAATCATGGATTTATCGGTGGTGACCATGTTACCTAGTCTCAGTGCAGTGGGCAGCTGGGAGGAGGTGCTCTTGTTCTCCATGGACTTCACAGTGTCCCAGAACTTTTTGGAGTTGGAGCTACAGGATGCAAACTTCTGCCTGAAGAAGTTGGCTTTAGCTTTCCTGACTGACTGTGTGTATTGGTTCCTGACTTCCCTGAACAGTTGCATATCGCGGGGACTATTCGATGTTAGCGCAGTCCGCCACAGGATGTTTTTGTGCTGGTCGAGGGCAGTCAGGTCTGGAGTGAACCAGGGGCTATATCTGTTCTTAGTTCTGCATTTTTTGAACGGAGCATGCTTATCTAAAATGGTGAGGAAGTTACTTTTAAAGAAAGACCAGGCATCCTCAACTGACGGGATGAGGTCAATGTCCTTCCAGGATACCCGGGCCAGGTCGATTAGAAAGGCCTGCTCACAGAAGTGTTTTAGGGAGCGTTTGACAGTGATGAGGGGTGGTCGTTTGACTGCGGCTCCGTAGCGGATACAGGCAATGAGGCAGTGATCGCTGAGATCCTGGTTGTAGACAGCGGAGGTGTATTTGGAGGGCCAGTTGGTCAGGATGACGTCAATGAGGGTGCCCTTGTTTACAGAGTTAGGGTTGTACCTGGTGGGTTCCTTGATGATTTGAGTGAGATTGAGGGCATCTAGCTTAGATTGTAGGACTGCCGGGGTGTTAAGCATATCCCAGTTTAGGTCACCTAACAGAACAAACTCTGAAGCTAGATGGGGGGCGATCAATTCACAAATGGTGTCCAGGGCACAGCTGGGAGCTGAGGGGGGTCGGTAGCAGGCGGCAACAGTGAGAGACTTATTTCTGGAGAGAGTAATTTTCAAAATTAGTAGTTCGAACTGTTTGGGTATGGACCTGGAGAGTATGACATTACTTTGCAGGCTATCTCTGCAGTAGACTGCAACTCCTCCCCCTTTGGCAGTTCTATCTTGACGGAAGATGTTATAGTTGGGTATGGAAATCTCAGAATTTTTGGTGGCCTTCCTGAGCCAGGATTCAGACACGGCAAGGACATCAGGGTTAGCAGAGTGTGCTAGAGCAGTGAGTAAGACACACTTAGGGAGGAGGCTTCTGATGTTGACATGCATGAAACCAAGGCTTTTTCGATCACAGAAGTCAACAAATGAGGGTGCCTGGGGACATGCAGGGCCTGGGTTTACCTCCACATCACCCGCGGAACAGAGAAGGAGTAGTATGAGGGTGCGGCTGAAGGCTATCAAAACTGGTCGCCTAGGGCGTTGGGGACAGAGAATAAGAGGAGCAGGTTTCTGGGCATGGTAGAATATATTCAGGGCATAATGCGCAGACAGGGGTATGGTGGGGTGCGGGTACAGCGGAGGTAAGCCCAGGCACTGGGTGATGATGAGAGAGGTTGTATCTCTGGACATGCTGGTTGTAATGGGTGAGGTCACCGCATGTGTGGGGGGTGGGACAAAGGAGGTATCAGGGGTATAAAGAGTGGAACTAGGGGCTCCATTGTAAACTAAAACAATGATAACTAACCTGCACAACAGTATACAAGGCATATTGACATTTGAGAGAGACATACAGCAAGGCATACAGTAATCACAGGTGTTGAATTGGGAGAGCTAGCTAAAACAGTAGGTGAGACAACAACAGCTAATCAGCTAGCACAACAACAGCAGGTAGAATGGCGATTGATTAGGCAGAGAGGGTCGGATTAACTACACACAGAGCCTAAATGCGGCTGGGGCCGACAGATAAAACATAAACAAGCAGAATGGATTACCGTGAATTAATGGACAGTCCAGCATGCATCAGCTATGTAGCCAAGTGATCAGTGTCCAAGGGGCAGCGGTGGATGGGGCAGGGAAGCTGGACTGGCGAGTGTTATCCAGGTTAGAAAACTAACAATGACTAAATAGCTTGTAGCCAGTTAGCTGGTTAGCTTCTGAAGGTTCTTGAGTGTGTTCTAAAAGTGTAAAGATAATAGCGGTTCCGTATCACATTGGGTGAGGCAGGTTACCGGAAGGTATAAACAAATAAAAAATCGAAAAGGGATAGAAAGTAAATATGGGTTCAGTGAGTGTTTGGGACGCGGCGATTCAGATGGTTAGCAGGCCTGTGCTAACAAGCTAACAGTTAGTAGACGGTGCTAAACACGGTAGCAGTTAGCGGACCGGGCTAAACAAGCTAGCAGTTAGCAGGCCGAATTTGCAAGCAAGGAGATAGCAAGGGCTAGAGAGTTAGCCTTTGGGGACGTCGCGATGGGGGGAGTCTGTTTATTCCTCTTCATGCGGTGACATCAATGGACCGGTCGTGGGTCTGGATATTGTAGCCCAGGAGCTCAAAATGTTCCGTTTGCGATGGGAATCCGGGGGTGAAAAATAAAAATAAAATAATAGATAGGTCCGTTATGCTCTGGTTAGAGTCGCGTTGTTCGAACTGGCGAGAGCTTTCCGAGCTAAAGGTTAGCTGATGACCGGTTAGCTGACCGGTTAGCTGAAGACCGCTAGCAATGTTTTGCTGAAGCTGGTAGTTAGTTTGCTAGTTGGCTAGCTTCAGTTGAGGGGTTCCAGATCCGAAGTAAATATAAATACTTTAGGAAAAAAAGCTACGTTGGGTGAGGCGGGTTGCAGGAGAGTATTTAGAAGAAGTTGAGGTTCAGCAAAAAGTTTTAAAGATATGTGAAGAAAAGTGACTGAACAACAGCCCCTCTCAGCAATAGAGTGACTGAACAACAGCCCCTCTCAGCCATAGAGTGACTGAACAACAGCCCCTCTCATCCGTACAGTAACTAAAGAACAGCCCCTCTCAGCCATAGAGTGACTGAACAACAGCCCCTCTCATCCATACAGTAACTAAAGAACAGCCCCTCTCAGCCATAGAGTGACTGAACAACAGCCCCTCTCATCCGTACAGTAACTAAAGAACAGCCCCTCTCAGCCATAGAGTGACTGAACAACAGCCCCTCTCATCCGTACAGTAACTAAAGAACAGCCCCTCTCAGCCATAGAGTGACTGAACAACAGCCCCTCTCATCCGTAGAGTAACTAAAGAACAGCCCCTCTCAGCCATAGAGTGACTGAACAACAGCCCCTCTCATCCATACAGTAACTAAAGAACAGCCCCTCTCAGCCATAGAGTGACTGAACAACAGCCCCTCTCATCCGTACAGTAACTAAAGAACAGCCCCTCTCAGCCATAGAGTGACTGAACAACAGCCCCTCTCATCCGCACAGTAACTAAAGAACAGCCCCTCTCAGCCATAGAGTGACTGAACAACAGCCCCTCTCATCCGTACAGTAACTCAAGAACAGCCCCTCTCAGCCATAGAGTGACTGAACAACAGCCCCTCTCATCCGTACAGTAACTCAAGAAGAACCCCTTTCAGCCGTAGAGTGACTGAACAACATCCCCTCTCATCCGCACAGTAACTAAAGAACAGCCCCTCTCAGCCATAGAGTGACTGAACAACAGCCCCTCTCATCCGTACAGTAACTCAAGAAGAACCCCTTTCAGCCATAGAGTGACTGAACAACAGCCCCTCTCATCCGTACAGTAACTCAAGAAGAACCCCTTTCAGCCGTAGAGTGACTGAACAACAGCCCCTCTCATCCGTACAGTAACTCAAGAAGAACCCCTTTCAGCCGTAGAGTGATTGAACAACAGCCCCTCTCATCCGTACAGTAACTCAAGAATAACCCCTTTCAGCCGTAGAGTGACTGAATAACAGCCCCTCTCAACCTTACAGTAAGTAACTGAAGAACTTTCTCTCTCAGCCTTAAATAACTACTGCAGAACAACAGCATATGCAGTAACTCCTCTGAAAATGAAAGGGTAGCTGTGTGTGAAGAGTAGAGACACAGGGCGGAAGGAGCAGAAGTCAGAGTGTATGGAAGAGGAGAAGGACCATGCGGTATCGTTGTAACCCAGGCAGTGTATCTCTGCTTCTTGCCTTTTTCTGTTTGAGCACGACGTTCCTCCTCTTTCCTCTCCCTCCTCTTCCTTCTTTTCCTCTTCCTTCTCCTCCTCTTCCTCCTCCCCCTCCTTCTCCCCCCCCCCCACCGAGAGCAGCTGTGGCAGGGGGCAGCATCTCCAGCCTTCCCTCCTACTTCAGTCACTAAGGCAGGCTGGCATCCTGAAGCTGCGGGGCTGACATTTCCAGAGGTGCTAAGTCACCCAGGATCTCGTTACTCTCTCTGACAAGTCAGGCGGCGACTAGCTGGCTGGCTGGCAGACTGAACCGGGCTTGAGTCTGACGAGTAGAGCCAGGGTTCAGAAGTAACAGTGGGGGGGGGAGGGGGGGGGGGTGAGTAGAGCTCTCACATGAACCACTGAACCTCACCACTACAGGGGATGACATCTCAAGGTGTTTACAGGAGATCGGACGAGGTGTAAATCAAGCTTTGGGCCTCACGGTGTACTAATGTTACTACCCTGGTGTCAGTTAGGTTTGAGAGGAGATAAGTTGTGCGAGGCTAGCCGGGGTCGTGAGGGCTAGGGATTGGTTGACGGCAGGGACAACCATCGCAGTGACAGCTTCCCAGTGTCAATGGTGAGATTGCCCCAAATCCAAAATTCCCTCATGTTTGATTGTCTTGGTTGCGCTGGTTGAGAGTGACACAAGAGGGACCTGAGTGACTTCCCCCCACCCAGGGGTTGAAATAGAAGGTTACTATCACTTGTCGGTTCACGCTAGCAAGACTAGCAAAATTAGTAATACCACGCATGGTCACAACATACTATATCTGCAGAAGTATGTGGAATCCCATTCAAATTAATGGATTCGGCTATTTCAACCACACCCGTTGCTGACAGGCGTGTAAAACCGAGCACACAGCCATGCAATCTCCACAGACAAACATTAACAGTAGAATGGCCTTACTGAATAGCTCAGTGACTTTCAACGTTACACCGTCATAGAAAGCCACTTTTCCAACAATCAGTTGGTCAAATGTCTGCCCTGCTAGTGACGCCCCGGTCAACTGTAATTGGTATTATTGTGAAGTAGAAACGTCTAGGAGCGGCTCAGCTGCAAATTTTTAGGCCACACAAGCTCACAGAACGGCAGAGCCGAGTGCTGAAGCGCGTAGAGCGTAAGAATCATCTGTCCTCGGTTGCAACACTCACTACAGAGTTCCAAACTGCCTCTGGAAACAACATCAGCACAATAACTATTCTTCGGGAACATCGTGAAATGGGTTTCCATGGCCATGGCAGCCGCCCACAAGCCTAAGATCACCATGTGCAATGCCAAGCTGTGGTTAGAGTGGTGTTAAGCTCGCTGCCATTAAACTCTGGAGTAGCGGAAACGCATTTTCTGGAATGATGAATCACGCTTCACTGTCTGGCAGACCAATGGACGAATCTGGGTTTGGTGGATGCCAGGAGAACGCCACCTGTCCAAATACATGGTGCCAACTGTAAAGTTTGGTGGAGGAGGAATAATGTTCTGGGGCTGTTTTTCATGGTTCGCGCTATTATTTCCAGTGAAGAGAAATCTTAACGCTTTTAGCAATAAATCACAGCAACGACGGAACAGCCTTGAATCATATTGCTGTTCATATCCCTTGCACCTGACTCCATCTATGAGGTCTAGAAAGGATAGATGTGAGCCCAACCAAACTCATACCCGTTTTAGCCAATACGTTGAAGATGAATAAATTGAATCAGGTGTACATGTTTCTACATCTAAAAAAAACTGACTCTGCTGATTTTTGGGGCGTGTGATTAAGTTCCTAATTGTTTATTTTGTTTCTCATTTTGTCTGCCCTTCCGCTATGCACCAGACAGAGGGTCTAGAAGGTACAGGTTCCGTAGATTACGGCTGTGGGGATTTCTCTTGACCTTTCAGCCAAATGCCACGCTGTGTGAGATGTACGAGCATAATCACATCCGACCGGCACGTTGCTTTTCTAATCTTTTCCAGGTCAATTTCTTTCTGCTGCTACCATCATCACTGTCGTTTATTAGCTGTGTTTAAGATGTTAGGGGCATAGGCTAATGACGGGAGCCACCGAGGGCAAAATAATCCTGTTTTTCCTGCCCCCTCTTCCCCTCTTCTTCTTCCACATGATCCCCCCCCACCCGACACAATTGTTGCGTAGCTTTCAAGGGCGCTAGCTAGCCTCTTAATGAGGACAAAAAACGAAGCCTGCGACCCAAATGACACCCTATTTTCCCTTTATATTTTGTACAAGGACGAGGCCTCCGCTACCGCTGTTTGGTACATGCAGCTCTCTCCGGTCTAATATAGCTTCCAATTCACAGTGACATTTAGCTCCATGCTAGACTCAACCAGAAGACAAAAGCAGAAGAAAAAGCTCAAATCATGGCCAATTAACCAAAAAAATCAAACAGTGAAAATCCTAGCAGGAGATTTTACAGGCAGTGCTCTGAGAAAGGTCAGGCTTCAGTGGAACACAGCTCAGTCTTATTAGAACTAATGAGCACTTTCGTTAGACTGAATTAACGGTGTCGGAAACAGAATAAAACCACCCCCGACTCCCCTCGCAACAAACAGTCTAGGAAAACAGTCAAGTGTTGTTGTGTGGAAGTCATAAAGACAAATAAGACGAGGGCAAGCTCATTAGCTGGCTTTATGGCATGTCAAACTTTTAATCTAGAGGTATTTTTTCGTACTAGACTTCAATAGAGTGATACGAAATAAGATTTAGTCGGGATATGTGCCTTAAGAAAGTATTCACACCCCTTGTCTTTTTTTCACATTTTTTTGTGTTACAAAGTGAGATTAAAATGGATTAAATTTTTATTTTTAGTCAATGATCTAAACAAAATACTCTGTAATGTCAAAGTGAAAGAAAAATACAATTATGGAAAATAAAACATGAATATATCTTGATTAGTTACATAAGTATTCGTGAAAGAATAAATGTTTGAATCACATTTGGCAGCAATTACATCTGTGAGTCATTCTGGGTAAGTCTCTAAGAGCTTTGAACACTTCAATTGTACAGTATTTGCCAATTATTCCTTTAATAATTTTTCAAGCTCTGTCAAGTTGGTTGTTGATCATTGCTAGACAACAATTTCTTGCCAGTCTTGACATAGACTTTAAAGCATTTTTAAGTAAAAACTAAAACAAGGTCAATCAGAAACATGCCATGTCATTTTGGTAAGTAACTCCAGTGTATATTTGTTCTTGTGTTTTAGGTTATTGTCCTGCTGAAAGGTGAATTTGTCTCCCAGTCTGTTGGAAAGCAGAATATAAAGTAGGTTTTCCTCTAGGATTTTGCCTGTGCTTTGCTATATTCCATTTATTTTTATCCTAAAAAAACTCCCTAGTCCTAGCCGATGACAAGCATACACATAACATGATGCAGCCATATCCATGCTTGGACATATGGAGAGTGGTACTCAGTGTTGTGTTGTATTTGCCTCAAACATAACACTTTGTTTTCAGGACAAAAAGTTAATTTCTTTGCTAATTTTTTTTGCAATTTTACTTTAGTGCCTTATCGCAAACAAGAAGCAAGTTTTGGAATATCTGTACTCTGTATAGGCTTCCTTCTTCTCCCTCTGTCATTTAGGTTAGTTTTGTGGAGTATCTAAAGTCTTGTTGATCCATCCTCTCCTATAACAGCTATTAAACTCTGTAACTGTTTTAAAGTCACCATTGGTGAAATCCCTGAGCAGTTTCCTTCCTCTCCTGCAACTGAGTTAGGAAGGACGCCTGTATCTCTGTAGTGACTGGGTGTATTAATACACCATCCAAAGGATAATTAATAACTTCAACATGCTCAAAGGAATATTTAGTGTCTGTTTTGTTTTTTTTGACCATCTGCCAATAGGTGCACCTCCTTTTTTGCGAGGCATTGGAAAACCTCCCTGGTGGCTGATTCTGTCCTAGAAATTCACTACTCGACTGAGGGACAGATCATTGTATGTGTGGGGGTACAGAGATTAGGTAGTCATTCAAAAAATCATGTAGAACACTATTACTGTACACAGAGTCCGTGCAAATTATTATGTGGCTTGTTAATTAAGCACATTTTTACTCCTGCACCTATTAAGGCTTGCCATAACAAAAGCGCTGAATACTTATTGACTAAAGACATTTGAGCTTTTCATTTTTATTTAATTTGTAAACATTTCTAAAAACTTAATTCCATTTTGACGTTATGGGGTAGTCTGTAGCACAAATTCTCAATTTAATCTTTTTTAATTTGAGACTTTAACACAACAAAATGTGGAAAAGGTTAAGGGTTGTAGGCACTGTAGATAATTCATTCAGAACATTACAGGAAATCACTTCCCTCTCTCTCCATCTCCATCCCCTCCCTCCCTCCCTCCCACCGTCCCTCCCTCCCTCCCTCCCTCCAACACTCAGCTTAAATGTTGTTTCTAACTACAAGATGTATTCTAAGTTCTTCAACACTCAGCTTAAATGTTGTTTCTAACTACAAAGATGTATTCTAAGTTCTTCAACACTCAACTTAGATGTTGTTTCTAACTACACAATGTATTCTAAGTGCTTATCAGTGGGGTTCCAGGTCATAGCACAGTCCCTGCTGCGTCATTCGTTCTAAATGATGAAGTAAAATGACGAATGACAGCGTTGTGCTGTTGAAGGCTTTCAACAGTGTTGACCAGTCATTATTAATCCACAGGTTATCTAAAATGGGCTTTTATCAGGCAGGGTTCATGGGTCGATTTTTGGGCCCTGTACATTTTATTATCTTTGCTTTGTCTGTCAGTAATTGCAACCTCCACTTGTATGAGATACTGTAGTGTATTTTGTTGACAAGGCTGTTTCAGAACTAAAAATGCATCTTTGTTGTTTTTCAGAATCCTTTGTTGAACGGAAATTGGTTAATGCAGGTTAAAACTAAGTGTGTGTTATTTATGCATACGTACATTGGATGGTGCCCTCATAGAGCGTGTCCTCGCTTAGTAATATCTGGGCATCTGGATTTACGAAAAGCTACTGTATGTTTCAAAACGCATATTGATGAGTTAGTTACCTGCAGTGGGCTCAATCAGGATCACACAGAGTTCAGTTAACATTTTAGTGCAGTGGGCTCAATCAGGATCACACAGAGTTCAGTTAACATTTTAGTGCAGTGGGCTCAATCAGGATCACACAGAGTTCAGTTAACATTTTAGTGCAGTGGGCTCAATCAGGATCACACAGAGTTCAGTTAACCTTTTAGTGCAGTGGGCTCAATCAGGATCACACAGAGTTCAGTTAACATTTTAGTGCAGTGGGCTCAATCAGGATCACACAGAGTTCAGTTAACATTTTAGTGCAGTGGGCTCAATCAGGATCACACAGAGTTCAGTTAACCTTTTAGTGCAGTGGGCTCAATCAGGATCACACAGAGTTCAGTTAACCTTTTAGTGCAGTGGGCTCAATCAGGATCACACAGAGTTCAGTTAACCTTTTAGTGCAGTGGGCTCAATCAGGATCACACAGAGTTCAGTTAACATTTTAGTGCAGTGGGCTCAATCAGGATCACACAGAGTTCAGTTAACCTTTTAGTGCAGTGGGCTCAATCAGGATCACACAGAGTTCAGTTAACATTTTAGTGCAGTGGGCTCAATCAGGATCACACAGAGTTCAGTTAACATTTTAGTGCAGTGGGCTCAATCAGGATCACACAGAGTTCAGTTAACATTTTAGTGCAGTGGGCTCAATCAGGATCACACAGAGTTCAGTTAACATTTTAGTGCAGTGGGCTCAATCAGGATCACACAGAGTTCAGTTAACCTTTTAGTGCAGTGGGCTCAATCAGGATCACACAGAGTTCAGTTAACCTTTTAGTGCAGTGGGCTCAATCAGGATCACACAGAGTTCAGTTAACCTTTTAGTGCAGTGGGCTCAATCAGGATCACACAGAGTTCAGTTAACCTTTTAGTGCAGTGGGCTCAATCAGGTTAAAATATGTTTATTCATTATGAAAATGATTAACTATTACATTATTAACATTCCACACATGAAGTCACTAGGTAACTATGATTTGCAGGAAAGGGGTACGAAGTTAATAATTAAAATGGGCTTCCTTTATAGGAATAGACCATGCCTTTTGGGAAATAGAAAAAAAAAATCAGTCAGTCAACACTCATGCCAGTTACAGTGATTTTGACCTTTAACTAGGAAAGTCAGTTAAGATCAAACTCTTATTTACAACAATGGCCTACTCCAGACGACTGCCCTACGTGACTCCCAATCACAGCCAGATGTGATACAACCTGGATTCAGAACCAGGTACTATAATGATCCCTCTTGCTCTGAGACGCAGTGCCTCATACCACTGCGCCACTCGGTAATGACGTGGTCTAACTGAATGCAGGTGCCACGGTACTGAAGCCATTGGACAGAGTTGATCACACCACAGCTTTATTACAGGCCACAGGTTCAGTACACAGGGGTGTATTCTGTATCAGGAAGTGGACTGGCCCTCTTTGAGGTCTCGTAGATCGATTGCATTGCACTATTTTTTTGGTCTATAAAGCCTTCTGACACACACTTCCACCGTAGCCTAGTGGTTAGAGCGTTGGACTAGTAACCGGAAGGTTGCAAGTTCAAATCCCTGAGCTGACAAGGTACAAATCTGTCATTCTGCCCCTGAACAAGGCAGTTAACCCACTGTTCCTAGACCGTCATTGAAAATAAGAATTTGTTCTTTAACTGACTTGCCTAGTTAAATAAAGGTTAAATAAAATTAACCTACAGACGTACGAGCTGGCAGACTCGGTCTCAGAGATGGCTAACTCTGGAAATCCCTTCGATGTCCACATGTGTTATACTAAAGAATGTGTTTGTTTTCTATCGTTGGGTTTTGTATCTCGGATCTGCTTTTTGTCGTGTCTGTCAGGACTGATGTAGTGATATGTCTGTCAGGGGTGATGTAGTGATATGTCTGTCAGGGGTGATGTAGTGATATGTCTGTCAGGGGTGATGTAGTGATATGTCTGTCAGGGGTGATGTAGTGATATGTCTGTCAGGGGTGATGTAGTGATATGTCTGTCAGAACTGATGTAGTGATATGTCTGTCAGGGTTGATGTAGTGATATGTCTGTCAGGGTTGATGTAGTGATATGTCTGTCAGGGGTGATGTAGTGATATGTCTGTCAGGGGTGAGATAGTGATATGTCTGTCAGGGGTGATGTAGTGATATGTCTGTCAGGGGTGATGTAGTGATATGTCTGTCAGGGGTGATGTAGTGATATGTCTGTCAGGGGTGATGTAGTGATATGTCTGTCAGGGGTGATGTAGTGATATGTCTGTCAGGGGTGATGTAGTGATATGTCTGTCAGAACTGATGTAGTGATATGTCTGTCAGGGTTGATGTAGTGATATGTCTGTCAGGGTTGATGTAGTGATATGTCTGTCAGGGGTGATGTAGTGATATGTCTGTCAGGGGTGAGATAGTGATATGTCTGTCAGGGGTGATGTAGTGATATGTCTGTCAGGGGTGATGTAGTGATATGTCTGTCAGGACAGATGTAGTGATATGTCTGTCAGGACTGATGTAGTGATATGTCTGTCAGGACAGATGTAGTGATATGTCTGACAGGATTGGGGTCAATTCATCTTAAAGTCACTTAATTCAGGAAGTGATTTGAATTAAATTAATGTTTTTACAACTATTAAAATACATTTCTTCTCCTCTTTAGATTATTGAGCGGTCATTGAAAAAAATGTGTCCTTTTTTCAAGATGCCCAATTTCATTTCACTTCCCCAGTTGACTGACTTTGAACGTACCCTGATGTCTGCACAGTGAATTTGTATATATTTTATATATTTGTTTTTTTTTAACCTTTATTTAACCAGGTAGGCCAGTTGAGAACAAGTTCTCATTTACAACTGCGACCTGGCCAAGATAAAGCAAAGCAGTGCGACAAAAACAACAACAACAGAGTTTACACATGGAATAAACAAGTGTACAGTCAATAACACAATAGAAAAAAAAGAAAGTCTATATACAGTGTGTGCAAATGGCACGATGAGATAAGGCAATAAATAGGCCATAGTAGCGAAGTAATTACAATTTAGCAGATTAACACTGGAGTGATAGATGTGCAGATGATGATGTGCAAGTAGAAATACTGGTGTGAGGTAGGTAGACTGGGTGGGCTATTTACAGATGGGGGACAGGGGACAGTACTGTGTGGGGGATACAACTAGACCAGAGATGTTGTTAACTATATGTGGAATGACAGTGGCATGCTGAGCTGGGTCAGTCATCCTTAGTAAGATAGATATATGTATGCTACACGTGTTTGGGTCTGTCATTGCTTGGCGTGCTCTCTCTCTCCCTGTGCCTTCATATACAGTATCACACACACCACACACACACACACACACACAAGCTTGATGTTCCATCTCAATGAGAGTGTGTGTGTGTATGTGCGTATCTGAGAGGCATGAGACGTGAGATGCAGGGCGACGCGGTGGGGTGCAACAGAGACACGGAAGGACCTCACATCACAGGGGAGGGAACAAGCTGTGTGTGTGCGTGATGGACTGTGACTGCTGGGAGAGCAGAACTACACTTCCTCACAGGGCAGGAAACAGCTGCCAGCTTCACTGAGCATCTGAGCACACACACACACACACACACACACACACACACACGCACACACACACACACACGCACACACGTACACACGTACACACACACACGCACACACACGCGCGCACACACACACACACACACACACACACACACACCATGTGTGGTCAAAACCTCCCACATGAGCACATCTGCCTGGTAAGGTAATGGAAAGAGAATCTGCTTACCTACCATCTACACACCATTCACAACAGGCCATAACTCACCACATCTACACCAGGCCATGTCTCACCACATCTACACCAGGCCATGTCTCACCACATCTACAACAGGCCATGTCTCACCACATCTACACCAGGCCATGTCTCACCATATCTACACCAGGCCATGCCTCACCACATCTACACCAGACCAGGCCTCACCACATCTACACCAGGCCATGTCTCACCACATCTACACCAGGTCAGGCCATGTTTCACCACATCTACACCAGGCCATGACTCACCACATCTACACCAGGCCATGCTTCACCACATCTACAACAGGCCATGTCTCACCACATCTACACCAGGCCATGCCTCACCACATCTACAACAGCCCAGGCTTCACCACATCTACAACAGGCCATGTCTCACCACATCTACACCAGGCCAGGCCTCACCACATCTACACCAGGCCATGTCTCACCACATCTACAACAGGCCATGTCTCACCACATCTACACCAGGCCATAACTCACCACATCTACACCAGGCCATGCCTCACCACATCTACACCAGGCCATGTCTCACCACATCTACACCAGGCCATGCCTCACCACATCTACACCAGGCCATTCCTCACCACATCTACAACAGGCCATGTCTCACCACATCTACAACAGGCCATGTCTCACCACATCTACACCAGGTCAGGCCATATCTCACCACATCTACACCAGGCCAGGCTTCACCACATCTACAACAGGCCATGTCTCACCACATCTACACCAGGCCAGGCCTCACCACATCTACACCAGGCCATGTCTCACCACATCTACAACAGGCCATGTCTCACCACATCTACACCAGGCCATAACTCACCACATCTACACCAGGCCATTCCTCACCACATCTACACCAGGCCATGCCTCACCACATCTACACCAGGCCATTCCTCACCACATCTACAACAGGCCATGTCTCACCACATCTACAACAGGCCATGTCTCACCACATCTACAACAGGCCATGTCTCACCACATCTACAACAGGCCATGTCTCACCACATCTACAACAGGCCATGTCTCACCACATCTACAACAGGCCATGTCTCACCACATCTACAACAGGCCATGTCTCACCACATCTACACCAGGCCATGTCTCACCACATCTACAACAGGCCATGCTTCACCACATCTACAACAGGCCATGTCTCACCACATCTACATCAGGCCATGCTTCACCACATCTACACCAGGCCATGTCTCACCACATCTACACCAGGCCATGTCTCACCACATCTACACCAGGCCATGTCTCACCACATCTACACCAGGCCAGGCCTCACCACATCTACACCAGGCCATGTCTCACCACATCTACACCAGGCCATGTCTCACCACATCTACACCAGGCCATGTCTCACCACATCTACACCAGGCCAGGCCATATCTCACCATATCTACACCAGGCCATGTCTCACCACATCTACACCAGGCCATGTCTCACCACATCTACACCAGGCCATGTCTCACCACATATACACCAGGCCATGTCTCACCACATCTACACCAGACCAGGCCTCACCACATCTACACCAGGCCATGTCTCACCACATCTACACCAGGCCAGGCCATATCTCACCATATCTACAGGAGGCCATGCCTCACCACATCTACACCAGGCCATATCTCACCATATCTACACCAGGCCATGTCTCACCATATCTACACCAGGCCATGTCTCACCACATCTACACCAGACCAGGCCTCACCACATCTACACCAGGCCATGTCTCACCACATCTACACCAGGCCAGGCCATATCTCACCATATCTACAGGAGGCCATGCCTCACCACATATACACCAGGCCATATCTCACCATATCTACACCAGGCCATGTCTCACCATATCTACACCAGGCCATGTCTCACCACACCAGACCAGGCCTCACCACATCTACACCAGGCCATGTCTCACCACATCTACACCAGGCCATGTCTCCTGAGGTGCTGACCTGTTGCACCCTCTACAACCACTGTGATCATTACTTTTATTTGACCCTGCTGGTCATCTGTGAAGGTTTAATCTCATCCCGGCACGGCCAGAAGAGGAGTGGCCACCCCTCAGAGCCTGGTTCCTCTCTAGGTTTCTTCCTAGGTCTTGGCCATGTACTGTTATAATCTCCACCCTGGTACAGCCAGAAGAGGACTGGCCACTCCTCATAGCCTGGTTCCTCTCTAGGTCTCTTCCTAGGTTCCTTCCTTTTTAAGGAGTTTTTTATAGCCACCATGCTTCTACACCTGCATTGTTTGCTGTTTGGGGTTTTAGGCTGGGTTTCTGTATTTTGGCTGATGTACAAAGGGCTTGATAAATACATTTGATATGCGTTTAACTGTGTGTGTGTGTGTGTGTGTGTGTGTGTGTGTGTGTGTGTGTGTGTGTGTGTGTGTGTGTTTCTCTCTGTGTTGGGGTTATGGTATGTGTGTGTGTGTGTGTGTGTGTGTGTGTGTGTGTGTGTGTGTTTCTCTCTGTGTTGGGGTTATGGTATGTGTGTGTGTGTGTTTCTCTCTGTGTTGGGGTTATGGTATGTGCGTGTGTGTGTGTGTGTTTGTTTCTCTCTGTGTTGGGGTTATGGTATGTGTGTGTGTGTGTGTGTGCGTGCGTGTGTCTATCTCTCTCTCTGTGTTGAGGTTATGGTATGTGTGTGTGTGTCTCTCTCTGTGTTGGGGTTATGGTATGTGTGTGTGTGTGTGTGTGTGTGTGTGTGTGTGTTTCTCTCTGTGTTGGGGTTATGGTATGTGTGTGTGTGTCTCTCTCTCTGTGTTGGGGTTATGGTATGTGTGTGTTTGTGTGTGTCTCTCTGTGTTTGGGGTATGGTATGTGTCTCTCTCTGTGTTGGGGTTATGGTATGTGTGTGTTTGTGTGTGTCTCTCTGTGTTTGGGGTATGGTATGTGTCTCTCTCTGTGTTGGGGGGTTATGGTATGGAAGGACAGCATGAATTGAAAAGAGACACCTTTTGATTTTGGATTGGCCTTCTCCTGGCAGACTGGCCGGCCATAAGGTGGGGGGGTGGGGGGGGTGGCCCGGGGATAATGGCAGCAGACGGCCTCTCTCTCAGACAGCTGGCGCAACGTTGGCCCAATATGTTTCCATGAAAGAGGCGAGGAAATTTCAGAAGACGTGATGCCTGAATGGCACGCTCGGCGGCAAAGAGAAGATTAAAAATAAAATTAGTTCTCATCTTGCCCGTTTCACCCCCAGATGCACATTTCAGTGCTCAGGACCTGATTGCTGAAGCCATTTACATTAGAAAAAAAAGAGAGGAAGGAAGAAGGGGAGTGGGGGGGGGGGTAAAAGCTTACAGTTAATTATAAGAAATCATGTGTCACTTCCTGAAGCTAATTCAGATAAACACAGATGTGGCCTGGAGTGTTTTAACCCACTCCACATTCTCTTCTTCTCTTTCTCTACTCCCCTGATTTCACATTCCTGTTTTCGCATCCTAAGCATATTGTGAATCTAAAAATTACTTCCTTTTGCTGAATCTTTATTTATTTATTTATTTATCTCTACCTCCAATCATGGTGGTTCCGGTAATGAGGTGTAAAATATGTACGTTAGCGACAACAAAGCTATTTGGTTGGGGGGGGGGGGGGGGGGGGGGGGGGGAGTTAATTGCTCGTAATCAGGGCCTACGTCCATCTGGTTACCCACGACAACAAACCTCTTCATCCTGATGATGCCTCATTAGACCCATTGTAAATCACTGAGTCTGGAAGGCAGAGCACATATTGAACTAGCTAATGCTAATATTACTTACAGGCTTGTTGCACTGCTCATATAAAACTAGCTAATGCTAACATCACTGACACGCTAGTTGCACCATACATATTTTATGTAGCTTTAGGGTTACCAACACACAACTATACCATATCGCACTTGCTAACATCGCTTACACAATCAAATCAAGACAAAAAATATTTAGAAATACCTTTTTGCATCAGCAGGTGTCACAAAGTACTTACACAGAAACCCAGCCTAAAACCCCCCAAAAGCCAAGCTATGCAGATGTAGAAACACAGACAGTACCTAGGCTACACATCACACATTGACCTAGCATTAGTGTTAGCATGAACTAGCATGAACTAGCATGAACTAGCATGAACTAACTGTCACGGGCATCGTGGTGAGCGTACATATTCCTTTTAATCAGAATGTCGCCAAAAAAAAGACAAGACAAAATGACCGTGCCACTTAACAGTGCTATGATGCCTCTAACAAAGTTAACTACCCACACTGAAAGGAAGGGGAAACAGGGCTACCTAAGTATGATTCCCAATCAGAGACAACGATAGACAGCTGTCCCTGATTGAGAACCATACCCGGCCAAAACATAGAAATAAAGAAACATAGAAAACAAAACATAGAATGCCCACCCCACATGTCATGAGTAGATGTAATAGGTGGCAGGGAAGTCAGGCGCAGGAGAGTCAAATGGAGTGTAAAATGGAGTCTTTTAATAAAGTCCACGGAGTATGCTCCATAACACTAAATGTACATAAACATGGGTACAAGGACCCGACGCACACCTATACAACAATCACACTACACTGACAATAAAACAATCTCTGACAAAGACATGATGGGAAACAGAGGGTTAAATACACAACAGGTAATGAATGGGATTGAAAACAGGTGTATGGGAAGACAAGACAAAACCAATGGAAAATGAAAAAAGGATCAATGATGGCTGGAAGACCGGTGACGTCGAACGCCGAGCACCGCCCGAACAAGGAGAGGCAACGACTTCGGCAGCAGTCGTGACAGTACCCCCCCCCTGACGCGCGGCTCCAGCTGCGCGTCGACACCGGCCTCGGGGACGACCCGGAAGGCGAGGTGCAGGGCGATCCGGATGGAGACGGTGGAATTCTGATAACATGGAAGGATCTAACACGTCCTCCACCGGAACCCAGCATCTCTCCTCCGGCCCGTACCCCTCCCAGTCCACGAGGTACTGAAGGCCCCTCGCCCGACGTCTCGAATCCAAAATGGATCGAACAGAGTACGCCGGAACCCCCTCGATGTCTAGAGGAGGCGGAGGAACATTACGCACTTCAGCCTCCTGGAGCGGGCCAGCCACCATCGGCCTGAGGAGAGACACATGGAACGAGGGGTTAATACGGTAATGAGTGGGTAGTTGTAACCTATAACATACCTCGTTCACTCTCCTCAGGACTTTAAACGGCCCCACAAACCGCGGACCCAGCTTCCGGCAGAGAAGGCGAAGGGGCAGGTTTCGGGTCGAGAGCCAGACCCTGTCCCCTGGTGCGAACACTGGGGCCTCACTGCGGCGACGGTCTGCGCCAATTTTCTGGCGCCTTATGGCACGCTGAAGGTGGACGTGGGCTGCCTCCCAGGTCTCCTCAGCGTGCCGAAACCAATTGTCCACCGCAGGGGCCTCGGTCTGGCTCTGATGCCAAGGAGCCAGAACCGGCTGATACCCTAATACACATTGAAAGGGAGTAAGGTTAGTGGAGGAGTGACGTAGCGAGTTCTGAGCCATCTCTGCCCAGGGCACGAACTTCGCCCACTCCCCCGGCCGATCCTGGCAATAAGACCGCAGAAACCTACCCACATCCTGGTTAACTCTCTCCACCTGCCCATTACTCTCGGGGTGAAAACCTGAGGTAAGACTAACCGAGATCCCCAGACGCTCCATGAACGCCTTCCAGACCCTTGATGTGAACTGGGGACCCCGATCAGACACTATATCCTCAGGCACCCCATAGTGCCGGAAAACGTGTGTAAACAGGGCCTCTGCAGTTTGTAAGGCCGTAGGGAGACCGGGCAAAGGGAGGAGACGACAGGACTTAGAAAACCGATCCACAACGACCAGGATCGTGGTGTAACCCTGTGAAGGTGGAAGATCGGTCAAAAAATCCACCGACAGGTGTGACCACGGCCGTTGAGGAACGGGTAGAGGTTGTAGCTTACCTCTGGGCAGGTGTCTAGGAGCCTTGCACTGGGCGCACACCGAGCAGGAAGAAACATAAATCCTCACGTCCTTAGCTAAAGTGGGCCACCAGTATCTCCCGT
The DNA here is from genome assembly GCF_013265735.2 of Oncorhynchus mykiss. Taxonomy (NCBI): domain Eukaryota; kingdom Metazoa; phylum Chordata; class Actinopteri; order Salmoniformes; family Salmonidae; genus Oncorhynchus; species Oncorhynchus mykiss. The sequence continues at coordinate 79,727,764 of NC_048575.1, read as the reverse complement.
CAAGACAGCGCATCGTCCGACCTATCCCAGGATGACCAGAGGAGGGTGACGTGTGAGCCCAATATATCAATCGGTCGCGTACAGCAGACGGAACGTACAGACGACCAGCTGGACACTCAGGGGGAGAAGGCTCTGCACGTGACGCCCGCTCAATGTCCGCGTCCAGCTCCCACACTACTGGCGCCACCAAACACGAAGCTGGGAGTATGGGAGTGGGATCCATGGACCGCTCCTCTGTGTCATACAGCCGAGACAATGCGTCTGCCTTAACGTTCTGGGAGCCTGGTCTGTAAGAAAGAGTAAACACAAAACGAGTGAAAAACATGGCCCACCTTGCCTGGCGAGGATTCAATCTCTTTGCCTGCCGGATATACTCCAGATTGCGGTGGTCAGTCCAGATGAGAAAAGGGTGTTTAGCCCCCTCAAGCCAATGCCTCCACACCTTCAAAGCTTCTACGACAGCTAACAGCTCCCGGTTCCCCACATCATAGATTCGCTCCGCCGGGCTGAGCTTCTTAGAAAAGAAAGCACAGGGGCGAAGCTTCAGTGGCGTACCCGAACGCTGAGAGAGCACTGCTCCTATCCCAGCTTCGGATGCGTCCACCTCCACTATGAATGGCAAAGAGGGATCCGGATGAGCCAGCACAGGCGCAGAAGTAAACAGAGTCTTCAGGTGCTCAAAAGCCCTGTTCGCCTCAGCCGACCACTGTAAGCGCACCGGGCCCCCCTTTAGCAGTGAGGTAATGGGAGCTGCCACCTGACCAAAACCCCGGATAAACCTCCGGTAGTAATTGGAAAACCCCAAAAAACGCTGCAACTCCTTTACCGTGGTTGGAGTCGGCCAATTACGCACGGCTGTAATGCGGTCGCTCTCCATCTCCACTCCTGAAGTGGAAATCCGATGCCCTAGGAAGGAGATGGATTGTTGGAAAAACAAGCATTTCTCAGACTTGACATATAGATCATGCTCCAACAGGCGACCAAGCACCCTGCGCACCAGGGACACATGCTCGGCGCGTGTAGCAGAGTATATCAGAATATCATCGATATACACCACTACACCCTGCCCGTGCAGGTCCCTGAAGATCTCATCTACAAATGATTGGAAAACTGATGGAGCATTCATCAACCCATATGGCATGACCAGGTACTCATAATGACCTGAGGTGGTGCTAAATGCCGTCTTCCACTCATCACCCTTCTTAATACGCACCAGATTGTACGCACTCCTGAGATCCAATTTTGTGAAAAAACGTTGCCCCGTGCATTAACTCAATAATCGTATTGATCAGAGGTAGCGGGTAACTATATTTCACTGTGATTTTATTAAGACCTCGATAATCAACGCACGGGCGTAAACCGCCATCCTTTTTTTTCACAAAAAAGAAACTCGAAGAGACGGGTGAAATGGATGGCTGAATGAACCCCTGATGCAGGGATTCAGAAATATATGTCTCCATAGCCTCCGTCTCCGCTTGCGACAGGGGATAAACATGACTCTTGGGATATGCAGCGTCTACCAGGAGATCTATCGCACAATCCCCCCGTCGATGGGGTGGTAATTGAGTCGCCTTCTTTTTACAGAAGGCGAGAGCCAAATCGGCATATTCGGGGGGAATGCGCACGGTGGAGACCTGGTCTGGACTTTCCACCGTAGTAGCACCAACGGAAACCCCTAAACACCTACCTGAGCATTCTCGCGACCACCCTGTGAGAGCCCTCTGTGGCCAAGAAACAGTGGGGTTATGACAAACTAACCAGGGTAGGCCTAGCACCACAGAATACGCAGGAGAATCAATAAGGAAAAGACTAATCTTCTCCTTGTGACCCTCCTGCGTTATCATACACAAAGGTGCGGTTACCTCCCTGATAAACCCTGACCCTAATGGTCGACTATCTAAGGCATGAATAGGGAAAGGCATATCCACAGGAACAATAGGGATCCCTAAACTATGAGCTAGACTTTTATTAATGAAATTTCCAGCCGCACCCGAATCAACTAGCGCCTTATACTGGGAATGCAGTGAAAAGTCAGGAAAAGAGACAGAGACAAACATTAGTGCAGCAGAGGGCTCTGGATGAGAATGGTGCCTACTCACCTGGGGTGACGCCAGAATGCCCTGCCTGCCCTCTCTATTCCCAGAGGAACCAACCCGGCACCGACCAGCAGTGTGCTCTCTGCGACCTTGAATGGTGCTCGAGCGGGAACCCCCTCCGGTCTCCCTGCGCACCATCCCTCCCAATTCCATAGGTTCGGGAGAGAGGGTGCGGGAGGATGGAACAACCAGACCCCGATCTAGACGTCCACGAGTAGCCAGCATGTTGTCCAGCCTGATGGACATATCCACCAGCTGGTCGAAGGTGAGGGTGGTGTCTCTACAGGCCAGCTCCCGACGGACGTCCTCGCGTAGACTACAACGGTAATGGTCGATCAGGGCCCTGTCGCTCCATCCAGCGCCGGCAGCCAAGGTCCTAAACTCCAAGGCAAAATCCTGTGCACTCCTCGTCTCCTGCCTCAGATGATAGAGAAGCTCACCCGCTGCTTTGCCTTCAGGTGGGTGATCGAATACTATCCGGAATTGGCGGGTGAACTCCTCAAAATGGTCCAGCGCCGCATCCTCCCTGCTACACACAGCGCTGGCCCATTCCAGGGCTTTCCCGGTGAGGCATGATACGAGGGCGTAACTCTTCTCACGGTCAGATGGTACTGGGGAGGCCGTGGCTAGATACAAGTTCAGTTTAAGGAGGAAACCCTGGCAGCCGGCAGTATCTCCGTTGTATCCCGTAGGTAGGGATAAATGGATCCTCGATTCCGGAGAGGAAAAATCGTTCACGGGAGATTCCGGTTGTGGTGGTGGTGGCGCTGGAGAAACTCCCTGTCTCTCCCAGCGATCCATTTTCATGGCAATGTGATCCATGACGGAGCTGATAACGTCAATCTCCCTAGCTTGTTCCTGAACGCGTTCCTCCAGCTCCATGGGCATAGTGTCCTCTCCTGCTGACTTCATATATTTGGTCAGAGATTCTGTCATGAGTAGATGTAATAGGTGGCAGGGAAGTCAGGCGCAGGAGAGTCAAATGGAGTGTAAAATGGAGTCTTTTAATAAAGTCCACGGAGTATGCTCCATAACACTAAATGTACATAAACATGGGTACAAGGACCCGACGCACACCTATACAACAATCACACTACACTGACAATAAAACAATCTCTGACAAAGACATGATGGGAAACAGAGGGTTAAATACACAACAGGTAATGAATGGGATTGAAAACAGGTGTATGGGAAGACAAGACAAAACCAATGGAAAATGAAAAAAGGATCAATGATGGCTAGAAGACCGGTGACGTCGAACGCCGAGCACCGCCCGAACAAGGAGAGGCAACGACTTCGGCAGCAGTCGTGACACCACATCACACCCTGACCTAACCAAATAGAGGAATAAAATGGCTCTCTAAGGTCAGGGCGTGACACTAACACACTGTTACAACATCTAATTCTAGAAGCCAGTGGACATGTCGAACACATATCGAACATGTGTTAGGCGAACATGTGTTAGGCGAACATGTGTTAGGCGAACATGTGTTAGGCGAACATCTGTCAGGCGAACATGTGTCAGGCGAACATGTGTTAGGCGAACATGTGTTAGGCGAACATGTGTCAGGCGAACATGTGTCAGGCGAACATGTGTTAGGCGAACATGTGTCAGGCGAACATGTGTCAGGCGAACATGTGTTAGGCGAACATCTGTCAGGCGAACATGTGTCAGGCGAACATGTGTTAGGCGAACATCTGTCAGGCGAACATGTGTCAGGCGAACATGTGTCAGGCGAACATGTGTTAGGCGAACATGTGTTAGGCGAACATGTGTCGGGATTCAATACGAATCTGGAAGTAAGCATTTCATTGGAAGAAGAAGTCCCGCCCGACTAATACACATTCGAACCGTGTTAGATCAGCTTTAAAGCTCGAGTCCTTAATTGATCCATCTAGCCTCTGTTTTGGTATAAAAAAAAAGCTGAAGGATGGGCCTGGAGAAATGTAATCACTCTCAAATGAATAGACAGACCTATGGATGCAAGGACTGACCATTCATGATATCAACGGGATCGTTTTCACCATGTTTTGAGGCTATATAGTGTCTGTGTACAGTTACATTGTTTGCTTACGTTTTACATGTGACTAGGCCGGATGCTAGATACTCTGATGTGTGCAGTAACGCCCCTTGGAGATCGTGAAATAGTGTAGAGTGACACCTTCGCTGAAGGTGATGGGCAGGATGTATGGCTGTATCACCTCCTGGCACGGCAAATGCACCGTCCGCAACCACATGGCTCTCCAGAGGGTGGTGCGGTCAGCCCAACGCATCACCAGGTGGACACTGCCTGCCCTCCAGGACATCTACAGCAACCGGTATCACAGGAAGACCAAGAAGATCATCAAGGACCTCGGCCACCCGAGCCAAGTCCCGTTCCCCCCTTCTACCATCCAGAAGGAGGAGACAGTTACAGGTGCGTCAAAGATGGGACATAAAAGACTGATTAACAGCTTCTATCTCCAGGCCATCAGACTGTTAAATAGTCACCACTAGCCCAGTGTTAGCTGAAGGTGTCACTCTGCCCAGTACCTAGCCGAAGGTGTCACTCTGCCCAGTACCCTGACCTTAGTCACTGTTACTAGCCGGCTGGCTACCACCCAGTACTCTACCATGCACCTTAAGAGACTGCTGGCTTATGTACACAGAGTCATTGAACACTGGTCACTTTAATAATGTTTACATACTGTTTAACCCAGTTCATATGTATATTTGACTTTTTTTTAATTAACTTTCTTTTTACCCCCTTTTTCTCCCAAATTGGTAGTTACGGGCTTGTCCCATCACTGCAACTCCCGTGTGGACTCGGGAGAGGCGAAATTCGAGAGCCATGCTACCAGGGACGTAAACAAGTATGTGCACAAAATTTGAGCGAAATAAGCTTGTATGGAACATTGAAACATCAGACCAACACTTTACATGTTGCATTTATGTATTTGTTCATTGTAACTACTGCTTTTCTGTTCATATTCTGTCCATAATGTCTATACACACCATCCTACACATATATTTACAGTATATAGAATGGGTCACAAGGTTAAGATTTGTATGAAAGATATCTATAATACATAGCAGACAGCATCTGCTGTGTCAACAGTTTTACATTGTATAGACCAGTGTCTGGCCCTGCGACTCCAAACTGGAACCATCTCTCTCTGTTACGGTATAGAACAGAAACATTACCTCATGTGCTCTGGAATGTTCTTTAGGTTTTATCACCCAAAGTACATGGTAAATCTCCTGTCAGTGTTATCTCCCAGAGGCCCATCCTCAGTAGAACACACACGATAGTTAAGAATACTCTATTCTGTTGCATAAAACAACAATTTGATGCAATAAAAGTATTACAACATAATCTTGCACTCACAAACCTTTGCCCAAAATATAGACAATATATTTTTTTAGATAGAATTAAGCATAATGATGAATGATTATGGATTATGGATTGCAGGAAAAAGCTGTGGAGGGGCGTAACATGTAATAATTGAATACGTATTCTAAATTCATAACATTGTACAGATTGTAATTCGTAACATATTGTACAAAATGGATAATGGACATCCACAAATGAATACATACAGTATCTTATGAAATGCAAAATATCATAATCATTTGAGTGTTTTTCCAGATTTACGTTTACTATGTTATGTCTAACCCCTGAGTCCAGGTTAGCTCTGTAACATCATCTGGCTAGTCCAGTTGGAAAATGTCAAACTTTTAACCGTTCTCACTAACAGATCAGCACCATAGGAGGTTCATGAATTACTTTGCGACTACGCATCTTCCGATCCAAAATGTTGTTTGTGGGAATAGCTTAGTATCTTTCTGAGTCCTGGGACCTTTTTCATGTAGTCTGGAATCTGAATTGATATGCTCTGTTTCACCTTGGTTTCCCTATGTTTCACTGTGGTTTCACCGTGGTTTCACCATTGTTTCACCATGGTTTCACCGTGGTTTCCCTACGTTTCACCGTGGTTTCCCTTTGTTTCACCGTAGTTTCCCTACGTTTCACCGTGGTTTCACCATTGTTTCACCATGGTTTCCCTATGTTTACCCATGGTTTCACCATGGTTTCACCTTTGTTTTGCTTGCATATCAATTTGGATTACAGGCTGGAGACACAGGGTCCAAGAAATCCCTTAGATACAGTAGAAACCAAGCTGATGACATTTTGGATTGGAAGATGCTTAGTCGCGTACACATGGCAAAACAACGTACTGTGACACGCAGTCTCTGTTGCATCCTCTTATTGTTAATAACATGCCAGCTAACAGGCCAGCAGACGGTTCACACATTTTATCTCTTGCTCTGCCTGTTGGGAGAGACTGGGGTTCGTCTGGACACGGCCACAGTCCCAACAGATGGGGAGAGCATCTTTAAGTTCAGCCGATGGAGCATAGTGGAGGCTGGGCAGGGCTGCACAACGCTTTGGCTAAAAGAGAAAGACACAACAAGTTTATTACTTTGGTGCAGATGCATTTTTGTTTTGTCTTGCATGGCAATGGGAGTGATGATACGATATAGATATGTGACCAAAAGGTTTAGACAGAGAAGGGGTTTTAGACTCATTAAGTATATGGCCATTATAGCATTGTTTGGATGGAATGATTAGATAGACAACACGCACACCTAGTCACTTTACCCTGCCTTCATGTACATATCTACCTCAATTACCTTATTATTATCTATCCTGATGCCTAGATACTTTACCTTCATGTACATATCTTCCTCAAAGACCTTATTCTTATCTATTCTGATGCCTAGTCACTTTACCCTGCCTTCATGTACATATCTTCCTCAAATACCTTATTATTATCTATCCTGATGCCTAGATACTTTACCTTCATGTACATATCTTCCTCAAAGACCTTATTATTATCTATTCTGATGCCTAGTCACTTTACCCTGCCGTCATGTACATATCTACCTCAAATACCTTATTATTATCTATCCTGATGTCTAGTCACTTTACCCTGCCTTCATGTACATACCTACCTCAAATACCTTATTTTTATCTATCCTGATGCCTAGTCACTTTACCCTGTCTTCATGTACATATCTTCCTCAAATACCTTGTACCTCTGCACATTGATCTGGTCCTGGTACTTCCTGTATATAGCTCCACATTGATCTGGTCCTGGTACTTCCTGTATATAGCTCCACATTGATCTGGTACTGGTACTCCCTGTATATAGCTCCAAATTGATCTGGTACTGGTACTCCCTGTATATAGCTCCACATTGATCTGGTACTGGTACTCCCTGTATATAGCTCCACATTGATCTGGTACTGGTACTCCCTGTATATAGCTCCACATTGATCTGGTACTTCCTGTATATAGCTCCACATTGATCTGGTACTCCCTGTATATAGCTCCACATTGATCTGGTACTCCCTGTATATAGCTCCACATTGATCTGGTACTCCCTGTATATAGCTCCACATTGATCTGGTACTCCCTGTATATAGCTCCACATTGATCTGGTACTGGTACTTCCTGTATATAGCTCCACATTGATCTGGTACTTCCTGTATATAGCTCCACATTGATCTGGTACTGGTACTTCCTGTATATAGCTCCACATTGATCTGGTACTGGTGCTCCCTGTATATAGCTCCACATTGATGTGGTGCTGGTACTTCCTGTATATAACTCCACATTGATCTGGTACTTCCTGTATATAGCCCCACATTGATGTGGTACTTCCTGTATATAACTCCACATTGATCTGGTACTCCATGTATATAGCTCCACATTGATGTGGTACTTCCGGTTTATATATCCACATTGATCTGGTACTTCCTGTATATAGCTCCACATTGATGTGGTACTGGTACTTCCTGTATATAACTCCACATTGATCTGGTACTTCCTGTATATAGCCCCACATTGATGTGGTACTTCCTGTATATAACTCCACATTGATGTGGTACTTCCTGTATATTACTCCACATTGATGTGGTACTTCCTGTATGTTACTAGACATTGATCTGGTACTTCCTGTATATAGCTCCACATTGATGTGGTACTTCCTGTATATAGCTCCACATTGATGTGGTACTTCCTGTATATAGCTCCACATTGATCTGGTACTTCCTGTATATAGCTCCACATTGATCTGCTGCTTCCTGTATATAGCTCCACATTGATCTGGTGCTTCCTGTATATAACTCCACATTGATCTGGTGCTTCCTGTATATAGCTCCACATTGATCTGGTGCTTCCTGTATATAGCTCCACATTGATCTGGTACTTCCTGTATATAACTCCACATTGATCTGGTACTTCCTGTATATAGCTCCACATTGATGTGGTACTTCCTGTATATAGCTTAATTCTTGTGCATTTTATTTTACTCCTCTAGTGTTGCTAGTACATTATTTTTTAAACTCTGCATCGTTGGTTTGTAAGCAAGCATTTCACGATAAAGTCCACACCCGTTGTATTTGGCTTATATGACAAACACCACATCATATCAACACTTTTATTTGCTGTTGTTGTGAAAATACACATTAATTCAGATAGACCATTTGTCTGTCCAAATGATGAGCTCAACATAGTTTAGAAAAGTGTCTGTTTTGAAAAGGTGGCCATAAATTCTCTACTCTGTGATGAAATAAGTGCCTCATGAGGGCACGCAAGGAAAATGCTTTGCTTTTGCTGATCCTATAGCTGCAAGGCATTCCAGTTCTTCCGTTTCTGTACGAGGGGGACTTTTGGCTGATATGTGAAACATAAATGGTAAGAATAGAAATCAGTTACAGGCTAGAAGAAAACACACACAGTGGTGCAATTTGCTGATTTGTTACGAGACTGAAGAACAACACAACAGAGATGCAGATTGCTGTGGTCATGATTATAATTATGAAGACCTTAACATATTTGGATAAATTAAACCCGGGAACGGGCTCTGTATTTACAGATCCATTTTCTAGTTCATTTGCATAGGCACAGCGTGTGGTGTCAAAAATAATTTGCCTCACTGACCTCAATAGTTACTGTAAATGATTTGTTGTTTTCCTCGTTTCTCAAAAAGATACTGCTCGTGCTCAGGCCCAGCTCCTCTGTGAGGCCCAGCTCCTCTGTGTGGCCCCAGCTCCTCTGTGTGGCCCCAGCTCCTCTGTGTGGCCCCAGCTCCTCTGTGTGGCCCCAGCTCCTCTGTGTGGCCTAGCTCCTCTGTGAGGCCCAGCTCCTCTGTGAGGCCCAGCTCCTCTGTGAGGCCCAGCTCCTCTGTGTGGCCCCAGCTCCTCTGTGTGTCCCCAGCTCCTCTGTGAGGCCCAGCTCCTCTGTGTGGCCCCAGCTCCTCTGTGAGGCCCAGCTCCTCTGTGTGGCCCCAGCTCCTATGTAAGGCCCAGCTCCTCTGTGAGGCCCAGCTCCTCTGTGAGGCCCAGCTCCTATGTGAGGCCCAACTCCTCTGTGAGGCCCAGCTCCTCTGTGTGGCCCCAGCTCCTCTGTGTGGCCCCAACTCCTCCTATAAATCAAAACAGCTTGACACACAGAGGTTGGAAAATGACATAATATGACAAGTTAATTTCAATCTTTTACCAATTTCTATTTCCTGTGTTTCATCCAATCATGTTGCTGGCCAGAGAGAGCAAACATAACTAATGTTTTGGATGGATACCTTACGCAGAGAGATTAGAGCTTGTCCCCCAGAGGAGAGGAGACTGGACCAGGCTGATGCTTCGGCCGGTTACATGATTAATGCAGTCTAAGACGTGGTGAAGCACAAGCACTCTCCTCAACTGTATAACCCTTGCCAACGTTCAAATTACGATTCTCCTCTATATATCCCTGTAGCATAACATTCAGGGAATGCCAAATGTTTGGAAATGGGAACAACAGACAACAGCAGTGTTTCTCAAACTCTGTCCCGAGGACCTCAAGGGGTGCACGTTTTGTTTTGTTTCTGTTAGCACTACACAGCTGATTAAAATAATCAACTCGTCATTAAGCTTTGATTGTTTGAATCAGCTGTGTAGTGCTAGGACAAAACAACTAAATGTGCATCTGTAGCCTAGTGTTTGGGAAACACTGAGCTACACTGTACCCAATTGTTGTTAAGTGCACGTAGAAAAAGGGTGTTATATCCCTTATTGATATACAGATGTGGGATCTTAATTTGAGCCAGTTTGCTACAGCAGAAAACAATATCCTGCTGCAACAGGAAGTGTGAATTATTATGTGGATCATAATTAATACACATTTTTTACAGGTCAATACATTTTTTTGTTTAGGGCAAATCAAGTGGAAATGCAAAAAGGTTAGCAGCCTTTTAAAAACTCAAATACACTACAACTTTGCATTTCCTGCTGTGCAGGAATATTCTCAGCAATAAAGGAGTGATCAAATAAAGATCCTACATCTGGTACAATGTTACAATCTGACATTTCCACTAAGGTTAACTTGCGAGTGGATATCTAATTTTGATATCCAGGTCACCCTCCAATCACACATGCTGTATCACAAATGTGCCCTCAACACACAACCGCAGCCATGGAAATGGGATTCATAATGATTCACAATGATTCATAATGATTCATAATGATTCATAATGATTCATAATGATTCACAATGATTCATAATGATTCATAATCACAATGTATTCTAAAGGATGGGGATGGGCAGGATCCAGGAAAAAGCCAAACATTGAGCGCTCTGCTCGCTCGGCGTATATGAATGTGAAACCACAGTGGATTGTTCCAGCTGTTTGGCCTCATTGCTATTCACAGAACCATCAGCTATGACCCATGAGTAGAGGGGACCTGGCTGGGCTTTAACTCTTGAGTTTTAGCCTACGGTACAACAACAACAGACCACTGAGCCCTCCTCATGAGGGGATAGTTTACATCACTAGACCACTGAGTTGTAGTATGGATGGATAACAGACCACTGAGTTGTAGTATGGATGGATAACAGACCACTGAGTTGTAGTATGTATGGATAACAGACCACTGAGTTGTAGTATGGATGGATAACAGACCACTGAGTTGTAGTATGGATGGATAACAGACCACTGAGTTGTAGTATGGATGGATAACAGACCACTGAGTTGTAGTATGTATGGGGTACTTTACTTAAAACAGACCACTGAGTTGTAGTATGTATGGGGTACTTTACTTAAAACAGACCACTGAGTTGTATGGTAATCTGTATTAGTTTTTCCTCTCTTCCTGTTGTAGATTGAAAACACCCCAGCCAGTGTCAACACTCCTCTTGAACACAGAGCATTAACATTAAACGGCTGCTATGCAAATGAGGTTAGACAGGGAGGAGAGCAGAGAAAACAAATGTGTTAATAATTGATCCACCCGGTCTGTGGGGGTGGGGATTACCTGAATGAGCCAGAGGAGCTGGAGTGTACTGGAAACGCCCAGGGAGTCCAAAGTGCCTCTAATGGGGATACTCAACACCGTCTTCAGCCACTGTTCGCTTTGGAGAGGTGGCCAAGATGTCGAGGGCCAGGCATTCTGCGAGGTGGCCAAGATGTCGAGGGCCAGGCATTCTGCGAGGTGGCCAAGATGTCGAGGGCCAGGCATTCTGAGAGGTGGCCAAGATGTCCAGGGCCAGGCATTCTGAGAGGTGGCCAAGATGTCGAGGGCCAGGCATTCTGAGAGGTGGCCAAGATGTCGAGGGCCAGGCATTCTGAGAGGTGGCCAAGATGTCGAGGGCCAGGCATTCTGAGAGGTGGCCAAGATGTCGAGGGCCAGGCATTCTGAGAGGTGGCCAAGATGTCGAGGGCCAGGCATTCTGAGAGGTGGCCAAGATGTCGAGGGCCAGGCATTCTGAGAGGTGGCCAAGATGTCGAGGGCCAGGCATTCTGAGAGGTGGCCAATCTGTCGAGGGCCAGGCATTCTGAGAGGTGGCCAATCTGTCGAGGGCCAGGCATTCTGAGCAACTGTCACGTTCGTCATATTGATGAGACCAAGGCGCAGCGTGAAAAGCATACATTATTCTTTTAATTAACGAATAAAAACAAATAAAAAACGAACAAAGAAACAAACCGAATGTGAAGCTATATAACTAGCGCTGACAGGCAACTACACAGACAATAACTCACAAAACCAAAATGGAAAAGGGCAACCTAAATAAGATCCCCCAATCAGAGACAACAATAAACAGCTGTCTCTGATGGTGAACCAATTCAGGCCACCATAGACCTACATATACCTAGACATACCAAAACCCCACAGAATTACAAAAACAAAAACAAAAAAAACAACCACCCTTGTCACACCCTGACCTAACCAAAATAATAAAGATGCGCCCTAAGGTCAGGGCGTGACAGCAACCCAGGATGACCAACAACCGCCCCAGCTACAAAAGTGCAAGTCAGAGCCCTCTCCAAAACAGAGAGGAGGACACTAATTAAGGTAACACGGGCGGCAGAGTGTGTCCTACACATCTGAATACTGAACCTTGTCATGTAACGATAGCCCACTGTGGAGCTTTTAGCCAAGCCATGGATATTAATGTTCCCTCTGACACAGGAGTCGCTCCTTACTTCCTACCCTGCCTGCCTCATCGCCCTGCCTCATCGCCCTGCCTCACCGCCCTCCCGCCCGCCCTGCCTCACCGCCCTCCCGCCTGCCCTGCCCTGCCTGCCTCATCGCCCTGCCTCACCGCCCTCCCGCCCACCCTGCCTCACCGCCCTGCCTCACCTCCCTCCCGCCCACCCTGCCTCACCGCCCTGCCTCATCGCCCTGCCTCACCGCCCTCCCGCCCACCCTGCCTCATCGCCCTGCCTCCCGCCTGCCTCCCGCCTGTCTCGGTGCTCTACGGACAATTCCTTCAACCTCATGGCATGGTTTTTGCTCTGACATGCACTGTCAACTGTGGAACCTTAAATAGACAGATGTACGCTTTTCCATATAATGTCCAATCAAATGAATTTACCACATGTGGACTCCAATCAAGTTGTAGAAACATCTCAAGGATGATCAATGGAAACAGGATGCACCTGAGCTCAATTTCGAGTCCTATAGCAAAGGGGCTGAATACTTATGTAAATTATGTTTTTCTGTTTTTTATTTCTAATAAATTAACAAAAGTAAGGCTGTAATGTAACAAAACGTGGAAAATTGAAGGGGTCAGAATACTGTCCGAAGGCACTGTAGAAGGACGTGTGTATAAGGATGCCTCACAGAAGCAAACCGAATGTGACTGATTGTCCGTACTGTTTTGTTTTTCCTGTGCCTATATGTCCCTCTTCGTGACACTGCCATGCATGTGACATGTATCTGCAGCTAGGTCTCACACTCTGTACATCCAAGTGTCACTCAAAGTGTCAACTAGACCAGCTAGCCAGCATCCACCCTCTCCTCTTCTCTCCTAGACCAGCTAGCCAGCATCCACCCTCTCCTCTTCTCTCCTAGACCAGCTAGCCAGCATCCACCCTCTCCTCTTCTCTCCTAGACCAGCTAGCCAGCATCCATCCTCTCCTCTCCTAGACCAGCTAGCCAGCATCCACCCTCTCCTCTCCTCTCCTAGACCAGCTAGCCAGCATCCATCCTCTCCTCTCCTCTCCTAGACCAGCATCCACCCTCTCCTCTCCTCTCCTAGACCAGCTAGCCAGCATCCATCCTCTCCTCTCCTAGACCAGCTAGCCAGCATCCACCCTCTCCTCTCCTCTCCTAGACCAGCTAGCCAGCATCCACCCTCTCCTCTCCTCTCCTAGACCAGCTAGCCAGCATCCACCCTCTCCTCTCCTCTCCTAGACCAGCTAGCCAGCATCCACCATCTCATCTCCTCTCCTAGACCAGCTAGCCAGCATCCACCCTCTCCTCTCCTAGACCAGCTAGCCAGCATCCACCCTCTCCTCTCCTAGACCAGCTAGCCAGCATCCACCCTCTCCTCTCCTCTCCTAGACCAGCTAGCCAGCATCCATCCTCTCCTCTCCTAGACCAGCTAGCCAGCATCCATCCTCTCCTCTCCTAGACCAGCTAGCCAGCATCCATCATCTCCTCTCCTAGACCAGCTAGCCAGCATCCATCCTCTCCTCTCCTAGACCAGCTAGCCAGCATCCACCCTCTCCTCTTCTCTCCTAGACCAGCTAGCCATCAACCATCCTCTCCTCTCCTAGACCAGCTAGCCAGAATCCACCCTCTCCTCTCCTCTCCTAGACCAGCAAGCCAGCAACCATCCTCTCCTCTCATAGACCAGCTAGCCAGCATCCACCCTCTTCTCTCCTAGACCAGCTAGCCAGCATCTATCCCCTCCTCTCCTCTACTAGACCAGCTAGCCAGCATCCATCCTCTCCTCTCATAGACCAGCTAGCCAGCATCCATCCTCTCCTCTAATAGACCAGCTAGCCAGCATCCATCCCCTCCTCTCCTCTACTAGACCAGCTAGCCAGCATCCATCCTCTCCTCTCATAGACCAGCTAGCCAGCATCCATCATCTCCTCTCCTAGACCAGCTAGCCAGCATCCATCCTCTCCTCTCCTAGACCAGCTAGCCAGCATCCACCCTCTCCTCTTCTCTCCTAGACCAGCTAGCCATCAACCATCCTCTCCTCTCCTAGACCAGCTAGCCAGCATCCACCCTCTCCTCTCCTAGACCAGCAAGCCAGCAACCATCCTCTCCTCTCATAGACCAGCTAGCCAGCATCCACCCTCTTCTCTCCTAGACCAGCTAGCCAGCATCCATCCCCTCCTCTCCTCTACTAGACCAGCTAGCCAGCATCCATCCTCTCCTCTCATAGACCAGCTAGCCAGCATCCATCCTCTCCTCTAATAGACCAGCTAGCCAGCATCCATCCTCTCCTCTCCTAGACCAGCTAGCCAACATCCATCCTCTCCTAGACCAGCTAGCCAGCATCCATCCCCTCCTCTCCTCTACTAGACCAGCTAGCCAGCATCCATCCTCTCCTCTCCTAGACCAGCTAGCCAGCATCCATCATCTCCTCTCCTAGACCAGCTAGCCAGCATCCATCCTCTCCTCTCCTAGACCAGCTAGCCAGCATCCACCCTCTCTTCTTCTCTCCTAGACCAGCTAGCCATCAACCATCCTCTCCTCTCCTAGACCAGCTAGCCAGCATCCACCCTCTCCTCTCCTCTCCTAGACCAGCAAGCCAGCAACCATCCTCTCCTCTCATAGACCAGCTAGCCAGCATCCACCCTCTTCTCTCCTAGACCAGCTAGCCAGCATCCATTCCCTCCTCTCCTCTACTAGACCAGTTAGCCAGCATCCATCCTCTCCTCTCATAGACCAGCTAGCCAGCATCCATCCTCTCCTCTAATAGACCAGCTAGCCAGCATCCATCCTCTCCTCTCCTAGACCAGCTAGCCAACATCCATCCTCTCCTAGACTAGCTAGCCAGTATCCATCCTCTCCTCTCCTAGACCAGCTAGCCAGCATCCATCCTCTCCTCTACTAGACCAGCTAGCCAGCATCCATCCATCCTCTCCTAGACCAGTTAGGAAGCATCCATCCTCTCCTCTCCTAGACCAGCTAGCCAGCATCCATCCTCTCCTCTCCTCTTCTACACCAGCTAGCCAGCATCCATCCTCTCCTCTTCTAGACCAGCTAGCCAGCATCCATCCTCTCCTCTCCTAGACCAATTAGCCAGCATCCATCCTCTCATCTACTATAGCAGTTAGCCAGCATCCATCCATCCCCTCCTCATCTAGATGAGCTAGCTAGCCAGCATCCATCCATCCATCCATCCATCCTCTCCTCTTTTAGGTGAGCTAGCCAGTATCCATCCATCCTCTCCTCTTCTAGGTGAGCTAGCCAGCATCCATCCATCTTCTCCCCTTCTAGGTGAGCTAGCCAGCACCCATCCATCCTCTCCTCTTCTAGGTGAGCTAGCCAGCATCCATCCCCTTCTCTACTCTACTAGACCAGCTAGCCATCAACCATCCTCTCCTCTCCTAGACCAGCTAGCCAGCATCCACCCTCTCCTCTCCTCTCCTAGACCAGCAAGCCAGCAACCATCCTCTCCTCTCATAGACCAGCTAGCCAGCATCCACCCTCTTCTCTCCTAGACCAGCTAGCCAGCATCCATCCCCTCCTCTCCTCTACTAGACCAGCTAGCCAGCATCCATCCTCTCCTCTCATAGACCAGCTAGCCAGCATCCACCCTCTCCTCTTCTCTCCTAGACCAGCTAGCCATCAACCATCCTCTCCTCTCCTAGACCAGCTAGCCAGCATCCACCCTCTCCTCTCCTCTCCTAGACCAGCAAGCCAGCAACCATCCTCTCCTCTCATAGACCAGCTAGCCAGCATCCACCCTCTTCTCTCCTAGACCAGCTAGCCAGCATCCATCCCCTCCTCTCCTCTACTAGACCAGCTAGCCAGCATCCATCCTCTCCTCTCATAGACCAGCTAGCCAGCATCCATCCTCTCCTCTAATAGACCAGCTAGCCAGCATCCATCCTCTCCTCTCCTAGACCAGCTAGCCAACATCCATCCTCTCCTAGACCAGCTAGCCAGCATCCATCCCCTCCTCTCCTCTACTAGAACAGCTAGCCAGCATCCATCCTCTCCTCTCCTAGACCAGCTAGCCAGCATCCATCATCTCCTCTCCTAGACCAGCTAGCCAGCATCCATCCTCTCCTCTCCTAGACCAGCTAGCCAGCATCCACCCTCTCCTCTTCTCTCCTAGACCAGGTAGCCATCAACCATCCTCTCCTCTCCTAGACCAGCTAGCCAGCATCCACCCTCTTCTCTCCTAGACCAGCTAGCCAGCATCCATCCCCTCCTCTCCTCTACTAGACCAGCTAGCCAGCATCCATCCTCTCCTCTCATAGACCAGCTAGCCAGCATCCATCCTCTCCTCTAATAGACCAGCTAGCCAGCATCCATCCTCTCCTCTCCTAGACCAGCTAGCCAACATCCATCCTCTCCTAGACTAGCTAGCCAGTATCCATCCTCTCCTCTCCTAGACCAGCTAGCCAGCATCCATCCTCTCCTCTACTAGACCAGCTAGCCAGCATCCATCCATCCTCTCCTAGACCAGTTAGGAAGAATCCATCCTCTCCTCTCCTAGACCAGCTAGCCAGCATCCATCCTCTCCTCTCCTCTTCTACACCAGCTAGCCAGCATCCATCCTCTCCTCTTCTAGACCAGCTAGCCAGCATCCATCCTCTCCTCTCCTAGACCAATTAGCCAGCATCCATCCTCTCATCTACTATAGCAGTTAGCCAGCATCCATCCATCCCCTCCTCATCTAGATGAGCTAGCTAGCCAGCATCCATCCATCCATCCATCCATCCTCTCCTCTTTTAGGTGAGCTAGCCAGTATCCATCCATCCTCTCCTCTTCTAGGTGAGCTAGCCAGCATCCATCCATCTTCTCCCCTTCTAGGTGAGCTAGCCAGCACCCATCCATCCTCTCCTCTTCTAGGTGAGCTAGCCAGCATCCATCCCCTCCTCTACTCTACTAGACCAGCTAGCCAGCATCCATCAATCCTCTCCTCTTCTAGGTGAGCTCAGCCTGCATCCATCCATCTTCTCCCCTTCTAGGTGAGCTAGCCAGAATCCATCACCTCCTCTCCTCCACTAGACCAGCTAGCCAGCATACATCCATCCTCTCCTCTTCTAGGTGAGCTAGCCGACATCCATCCATCTTCTCCCCTTCTAGGTGAGCTAGCCAGCATCCATCCATCTTCTCCCCTTCTAGGTGAGCTAGCCAGCACCCATCCATCCTCTCCTCTTCTAGGTGAGCTAGCCAGCATCCATCCCCTCCTCTACTCTACTAGACCAGCTAGCCAGCATCCATCAATCCTCTCCTCTTCTAGGTGAGCTCAGCCTGCATCCATCCATCTTCTCCCCTTCTAGGTGAGCTAGCCAGAATCCATCACCTCCTCTCCTCCACTAGACCAGCTAGCCAGCATACATCCATCCTCTCCTCTTCTAGGTGAGCTAGCCGACATCCATCCATCTTCTCCCCTTCTAGGTGAGCTAGCCAGCATTCATCCTGTCCTCTCCTCTACTAGACCAGCTAGCTAGCATCCATCCATCCTCTCCTCTTCTAGGTGAGCTAGCTAGCTAACTAGCATCGATCCATCCTCTCCTCTTCTAGGTGGGCTAGCCAGCATCCATCCTCTCTTCTTCTAGGTGAGCTAGCCAGCACCCATCCATCCTCTCCTCTTCTAGGTGAGCTAGCCAGCATCCATCCATCTTCTCCCCTTCTAGGTGAGCTAGCCAGAATCCATCACCTCCTCTCCTCCACTAGACCAGCTAGCCAGCATCCATCCATCCTCTCCTCTTCTAGGTGAGCTAGCCAGCATCCATCCATTGTCTCCTCTTCTAGGTGAGCTAGCCAGCATCCACCCCCTCCTCTCCTCTCATAGACCAGCTAGCCAGCTTCCATCCTCTCCTCTACTAGACCAGCTAGCCTGCATCCATCTTCTCCTCTCATAGGCCAGCTAGCCAGCATCCCTCCCCTCCTCTCCCCTACTAAACCAGCAAGCCAGAATCTGTCCTCTCCTCTCCTAGACCAGCTAGCCAGCATCCATCCTCTCCTAGACCAGCTAGCCAGCATCCATCCTCTACTCTCCTAGACCAGCTAGCCAGCATCCATCCATCCATCGATCCTCTCCTCTCCACTCCTAGACCAGCTAGCCCGCATCCACCCTCTCCTCTCCTAGACCAGCTAGCCAGCATCCATCCTCTCCTCTCCCAGACCAGCTAGCCAGCATCCATCCTCTCCTCTTCTAGACCAGCTAGCCAGCATCCATCCTCTCCTCTACTAGACCAGCTAGCCAGCATCCATCCATCCATCCTGTCCTCTCCTAGACCAGCTAGCTAGCATCCATACTCTCCTCTCCTAGACCAGCTAGCCAGCATCCATCCTCTCCTCTCCTCTTCTAGGCGAGCTAGCCAGCATCCTCTATTTTCCTCTCCTCTACTAGACCAGTAGCCAGCATCTATTCATCCTCTCCTCTACTAGACCAGCTAGACAGCATCTTTTCATCCATTCATCCTCTCCTCTACTAGACCAGCTAGCCAGGATTCAACATCTCTTTTCCTCTCCTCTACTAGACCAGCTAGCCAGCCAGCAACCATTCATCCTCTCCTCTACTAGACCAGCTAGCCAGCCAGCAACATTTCATCCTCTCCTAAGCTAGACCAGCTAGCCAGGATTCTACATCTCTTATCCTCTCCTCTACTCAGCTAGCCAGCATCCATCCTCTCCTCTACTAGACCAGCTAGCCAGGATCTATCCTCTCCTCTCCTAGACCAGCTAGCCAGCATCCATCCATACATCCTCTCCTCTACTAGACCAGCTAGCCAGCATCTATCCTCTCCTCTACTAGACCAGCTAGCCAGCATCGATCCTCTCCTCTACTAGACTAGCTAGCCAGCATCTATCCTCTCTTCACCTCATCTTTCCATTCCACCATGATGCTGCCAGAGTAAGACGACTGTAGGCTGTAGAAAACTGTAGAGGACTGTCTCATGGTCAAGTTGAGCTATGGACGTGTGATGTACATCATCTGTAATCAGACAAGTTGGGTACAATCCTCCTGTTTTTCACTCCACAACAAATGTGTCTGCTGAACTGAAAGCCAGTATGCCACTGTCACATTAACAGCCAGAGAGAGAGAGAGAGAGAACACTCTGTTGTCTGGGCTGGTAAACAAAAGCCTGAAGATGTTTTGCATGACAGAAACACCGCCAGCTCTTTCAGGCGAGGCCAGAGATGATCCTGAAAGGCTGCGATTCCTCTCTCTCTCTCTCTCTCTCTCTCTCTCTCT
The DNA here is from genome assembly GCF_013265735.2 of Oncorhynchus mykiss. NCBI lineage: Eukaryota > Metazoa > Chordata > Actinopteri > Salmoniformes > Salmonidae > Oncorhynchus > Oncorhynchus mykiss. The sequence goes on along the minus strand of NC_048575.1, from coordinate 79,707,963 downwards.
CTCTCTCTCTCTCTCTCTGTCTCTCTCTCTCTCTCTCTCTCTCTCTCTCTCTGAACTCTTTAACCCATTAAATTGTTTCGAGCAGAGTGCATATTTTAATATGCATGACAGAATGTCATATTATGAAAAAAACCTGCTAATTATCGGGTCAACAGTCTGCAATTATGCTATTGTACCGTCTACTTAATTTGCACATAAAACCGTGGCTTCATGGCGGCAAGGCAACATGCGCTTTGATCTGGTGGTGCAAAGCTCTGAGCTTTCAAGTGTATTTTATTTTCATGAGGTATTATTTGCACATGTTGAGTGATTGTTTTGGCCAGAGAATGCGTTGGAATCAGTGGAAAAACTGTTCAGCAACGAGAGAAGACCTTGTCTGTTTCTCTGGGTCTGTCAAGACTTCCGCCGAAGTTGGTGCCTCTCCTTGTTCGGGCGGCATTCGGCGGTCGTTGTCACTGGCTTTCTAGCTGCCACCGATCCACGTTTCTTTTTCCATTTGTTATGTCTTGATTCTACACATCTGGTTCCCATTACGTTATTATTATTTCCCTATTTAACCCTCTGGTTCCCATTATGTTTTGTGCGTGTGTCACGGTTTTCTTCGTGAGAAGGAGAGTCGGACCAAAATGCAGCGTGTAGATTGCGATCCATGTTTTAATGAACAAACGTAAAACACGAATCAATACAAACACTACAAAATAAAGAACGTGATGAACGTAACGAAAACCTAAACAGCCTATCTGGTGAAAACACATAGACAGGAACAATCACCCACAAACACACAGTGAAACCCAGGCTACCTAAATATGGTTCCCAATCAGAGACAATGACGAACACCTGCCTCTGACTGAGAACCATATCAGGCTGAACATAGAAATAGACAAACAAGACATGAAACATAGAATACCCACTCAGATCACACCCTGACCAATCAAAACATAGAAAATACAAAGTAAACTATGGTCAGGGCGTGACAGTACCCCCCCCCCAAGGTGCGGACTCCGGCCGCAAAACCTGAACCTATAGGGGAGGGTCTGGGTGGGCATCTGTCCGCGGTGGCGGCTCTGGCACTGGACGTGGACCCCACTCCATGACAGTTTTAATCCCCCTCCTAAACGTCCCTAAATAGGTTACCCACCACAATGATAACATGGGACAGAGGGACAGCTCGGGACAGAGGTAACTCGGGACAGATGGGTAGCTCAGCACTGAGAGGAAGCTCAGCACTGAGAAGAAGCTCAGCACTGAGAAGAAGCCCAGGCAGGTAGTAGAAACTACCAGAACCTGGCTGGCTGGCGGTTTCAGCAGATCCTGGTCGACTGGCGGATCTGGGAGAATCTGGTCGACTGGCGGATCTGGGAGAATCTGGTCGACTGGCGGATCTGGGAGAATCTGGTCGACTGGCGGATCTGGGAGAATCTGGTCGACTGGCGGATCTGGGAGAATCTGGTCGACTGGCAGATCTGGGAGAATCTGGTCGACTGGCGGATCTGGGAGAATCTGGTCGACTGGCGGATCTGGGAGAATCTGGTCGACTGGCGGATCTGGGAGAATCTGGTCGACTGGCGGATCTGGGAGAATCTGGTCGACTGGCGGATCTGGGAGAGTCTGGACGACTGGCAGATCTGGAAGAGTCTGGTCGACTGGCAGATCTGGAAGAGTCTGGTCGACTGGCAGATCTGGAAGAGTCTGGACGACTGGCAGATCTGGAAGAGTCTGGACGACTGGCAGATCTGGAAGAGTCTGGACGACGGGCAGATCTGGAAGAGTCTGGACGACGGGCAGATCTGGAAGAGTCTGGTCGACTGGCAGATCTGGAAGAGTCTGGACGACTGGCAGATCTGGAAGAGTCTGGACGATTGGCAGATCTGGAAGAGTCTGGACGACTGGCAGATCTGGAAGAGTCTGGACGACTGGCAGATCTGGAAGAGTCTGGACGACTGGCAGATCTGGAAGAGTCTGGACGACGGGCAGATCTGGAAGAGTCTGGTCGACTGGCAGATCTGGAAGAGTCTGGTCGACTGGCAGATCTGGAAGAGTCTGGTCGACTGGCAGATCTGGAAGAGTCTGGACGATTGGCAGATCTGGAAGAGTCTGGACGACTGGCAGATCTGGAAGAGTCTGGACGACTGGCAGATCTGGAAGAGTCTGGACGACTGGCAGATCTGGAAGAGTCTGGACGACGGGCAGATCTGGAAGAGTCTGGTCGACTGGCAGCTCTGGAAGAGTCTGGTCGACCGGCAGATCTGGGAGAGTCTGGTCGACCGGCAGATCTGGGAGAGTCTGGTCGACCGGCAGATCTGGGAGAGTCTGGTCGACCGGCAGATCTGGCTGCTCCATGCTGACTGGCTGCTCAATGCTGACTGGCAGCTCTGGCGGCTCCTTGCAGACTGGCAGCTCCTTGCAGACTGGCAGCTCCTTGCAGACTGGCAGCTCCTTGCAGACTGGCAGCTCCTTGCAGACTGGCAGCTCTGGCTGCTTCATGTAGACTGACAGCTCTGGCTGCTCCTTGCAAACTGACAGCTCGGGCTGCTTCATGCAGACGGACAGCTCAGGCTGCTCCATGCAGACTGACAGCTCAGGCTGCTCCATGCAGACTGACAGCTCCTTGCAGGCTGGCAGCTCCTTGCAGGCTGGCAGCTCCTTGCAGGCTGGCAGCTCCTTGCAGGCTGGCAGCTCCTTGCAGGCTGGCAGCTCCTTGCAGGCTGGCAGCTCTGGCGGCATCCTGCAGACAGGCAGCTCTGGCGGCTCCTTGCAGACTGGCAGCTCCTTGCAGGCTGGCAGCTCCTTGCAGGCTGGCAGCTCCTTGCAGGCTGGCAGCTCCTTGCAGGCTGGCAGCTCCTTGCAGACTGGCAGCTCCTTGCAGACTGGCAGCTCTGGCTGCTTCATGTAGACTGACAGTTCTGGCTGCTCCTTGCAAACTGACAGCTCAGGCTGCTCCATGCAGACGGACAGCTCAGGCTGCTCCATGCAGACTGACAGCTCAGGCTGCTCCATGCAGACTGACAGCTCAGGCTGCTCCATGCAGACTGACAGCTCCTTGCAGACTGGCAGCTCCTTGCAGACTGGCAGCTCCTTGCAGACTGGCAGCTCGGGCTGCTTCATGCAGACTGGCAGTTCTGGCTGCGCTGAACAGGCGGGAGACTCCGACAGCGCAGGAGAGGAGAGAGGCTCCGGCTGCGCTGAACAGGCGGGAGATTCCGGCAGCGCAGGAGAGCAGAAAGGCTCTGGCTGCGCTGAACAGGCGGGAGACTCCGGCAGCGCAGGAGAGTAGAAAGGCTCTGGCTGCGCTGAACAGTCGGGAGACTCCGATAGCGCAGTAGAGAAGAAAGGCTCTGGCTGCGCTGAACAGGCGGGAGACTCCGGCAGCGCAGGAGAGGAGAGAGGCTCTAGCTGCGCTGAACAGGCGGAAGACTCCGATAGCGCATGAGATGAGAGAGGCTCTGGCTGCGCTGAACAGGCGAGGCGCACTGTAGGCCTGATGCATAGTGCTGGCACAGGACGTGCAAGGCTAGGGATGGGCACAGGAGGCCTGATGCGTGAGACTGGAACCAACTTCACCAGCCGACTAAAACGGACCTCAGGACGAGTATGGAGCGCTAACCCAGGTGCCATCAAATCCCTGACACGTTCCGTCAGGCGAATTCTATGCAAAATGCACCAACACAGCAACTCCCTCATTTCTCTCTCCTCCAATTTCCCCATTAACTCCTTCACAGTCTCTGTTTCACTCACCTCCAACACCGGCTCTGGTTCTGCTCTCCTTGGCTCCTCACGATAAACAAGGAGAGTTGGCTCAGGTCTGGCTCCTGACTCTGCCACACTCTCCCTGAGCCCCCCCCCAAGAAATTTTTTGGGCTGACTATGGGGCCTCCGTCCGCGCCGCCTTGCTTGCTTCGCAAACTCCATTCTCCTATATCCTTCCGCGCACTGCTCCATCGAATCCCAGGCGGGCTCCGGCACTCTCCCTGGGTCGGCCGCCCACCTGTCGATCTCCTCCCAAGTCGTATACTCCATACTGCACTCCTCTTTGGGCTGCTCCTGTTGTTTCTTCTCCCGCTGCACCTTTGGGCGGCTACACTCCCCTGGTTTAGCCCAGGGTCCTCTCCCGTCGAGGATTTCCTCCCATGTCCAGAAATCCTTATTGCGCATCTCCTCGCGCTGCTCCTGCCTGTTGACACGCTGCTTGGTCCTTTTGTGGTGGGTGATTCTGTCACGGTTTTCTTCGTGAGAAGGAGAGTCGGACCAAAATGCAGCGTGTAGATTGCGATCCATGTTTTAATGAACAAACGTAAAACACGAATCAATACAAACACTACAAAATAAAGAACGTGATGAACGTAACGAAAACCTAAACAGCCTATCTGGTGAAAACACATAGACAGGAACAATCACCCACAAACACACAGTGAAACCCAGGCTACCTAAATATGGTTCCCAATCAGAGACAATGACGAACACCTGCCTCTGACTGAGAACCATATCAGGCTGAACATAGAAATAGACAAACAAGACATGAAACATAGAATACCCACTCAGATCACACCCTGACCAATCAAAACATAGAAAATACAAAGTAAACTATGGTCAGGGCGTGACAGCGTGTTTGTTCCTGGTTTGTTATTCCCTGGATTATTTAGTAATAGTATATAGTAAAGTACGTTATTTGACTCAGTTCTGTGTCCTGCGCTTGACTCCGTCCTCACCTCTGCACAACTGACATATGACAGGGTCAGAGTGGGTCAGTCATTGATGTTCCTACTGTTTCTCTGGGTCAGAGTGGGTCAGTCATTGATGTTCCTACTGTTTCCCTGGGTCAGAGGGGGTCAGTCATTGATGTTCCTACTGTTTCTCTGGGTCAGAGGGGGTCAGTCATTGATGTTCCTACTGTTTCTCTGGGACAGAGGGGGTCAGTCATTGATGTTTCTCTGGGTCAGAGTGGGTCAGTCATTGATGTTTCTCTGGGTCAGAGGGGGTCAGTCATTGATGTTCCTACTGTTTCTCTGGGTCAGAGGGGGTCAGTCATTGATGTTCCTACTGTTTCTCTGGGACAGAGGGGGTCAGTCATTGATGTTTCTCTGGGTCAGAGTGGGTCAGTCATTGATGTTTCTCTGGGTCAGAGGGGGTCAGTCATTGATGTTCCTACTGTTTCTCTGGGTCAGAGGGGGTCAGTCATTGATGTTCCTACTGTTTCTCTGGGTCAGAGGGGGTCAGTCATTGATGTTCCTACTGTTTCTCTGGGTCAGAGGGAGTCAGTCATTGATGTTCCTACTGTTTCTCTGGGTCAGAGTGGGTCAGTCATTGATGTTCCTACTGTTTCTGTGGGTCAGAGTGGGTCAGTCATTGATGTTCCTACTGTTTCTCTGGGTCAGAGGGGGTCAGTCATTGATGTTCCTACTGTTTCTCTGGGTCAGAGTGGGTCACTCATTGATGTTCCCACTGTTTCTGTGGGTCAGAGGGGGTCAGTCATTGATGTTCCTACTGTTTCTCTGGGTCAGAGTGGGTCAGTCATTGATGTTCCTACTGTTTCTCTGGGTCAGAGGGAGTCAGTCATTGATGTTCCTACTGTTTCTCTGGGTCAGAGTGGGTCAGTCATTGATGCTCCTACTGTTTCTCTGGGTCAGAGGGGGTCAGTCATTGATGTTCCTACTGTTTCTCTGGGTCAGAGTGGGTCAGTCATTGATATTCCTACTGTTTCTCTGGGTCAGAGTGGGTCAGTCATTGATGTTCCTACTGTTTCTCTGGGTCAGAGGGGGTCAGTCATTGATGTTCCTACTGCTTCTCTGGGTCAGAGGGGGTCAGTCATTGATGTTTCTAGAATTTCTCTGGGTCAGAGTGGGTCAGTCATTGATGCTCCTACTGTTTCTCTGGGTCAGAGGGGGTCAGTCATTGATGTTCCTACTGTTTCTCTGGGTCAGAGTGGGTCAGTCATTGATGTTCCTACTGTTTCTGTGGGTCAGAGGGGGTCAGTCATTGATGTTCCTACTGTTTCTCTGGGTCAGAGGGGGTCAGTCATTGATGTTCCTACTGTTTCTCTGGGTCAGAGTGGGTCAGTCAATGATGTTCCTACTGTTTCTGTGGGTCAGAGGGGGTCAGTCATTGATGTTCCTACTGTTTCTCTGGGTCAGAGTGGGTCAGTCATTGATGTTCCTACTGTTTCTGTGGGTCAGAGGGGGTCAGTCATTGATGTTCCTACTGTTTCTCTGGGTCAGAGTGGGTCAGTCATTGATGTTCCTACTGTTTCTATGGGTCAGAGGGGGTCAGTCATTGATGTTCCTACTGTTTCTCTGGGTCATAGTGGATCCGTCGTTGATATTTACTTCCATAAAGCTGTGTTTGCGTGTTTGGAAACGGCTAGCTAGGCTAGTTAATTTTATTATCACTGCGATTTTGCTGGCTTGCAAAGTTTTGCCAATTATTTGTGTATATCGGGGCTTGAGAGGGAAAAAAAAGCTAATATGAGAAATTTGGCTAATTATGTGAATGCAATAATTACAATTTTAAAGTGGTGTATTAGCGAATGTCAGGAGCCCGAACAGGAATATTTAATGGATGGATGACTGCATGTTTTTCCCCCAATAATAAGGTCATTATCAGACTCCACACTTCATTTAACAATAATGAAGACGTGCTCATATCTATCAATCGTTGATGTTGATGAGTTGAGTCCAACTATATAGCATTACAGTAGTATAGCATAGTAGCTAATTCCTATAGATTGTACAACTAAACAGTGTCCTCTATCTGTGATCACATGAGAGAGAGAGAGAGAGAGAGAGAGAGAGAGAGAGAGAGAGAGAGAGAGAGAGAGAGAGAGAGAGAGAGAGAGACAGAGAGAGAGAGAGAGAGAGAGAGAGAGAGTCAGAGAGAGAGAGAGCCAGTAGCAAATTACAGATGTATTATGTCCATCTGTATTGAGACAGTTAGAGTCGGGCCTGGGCACACTACCAGCCAGTAAGAACTATCATGTTGAATATATATATATATTTTTTGACGTCTTTTCCAGACGTTGACATCGTGCGCATTTCAGGTGCTGAATGAAGGTTAGATTGAGGATTTTATTTTATTTAACCTTTATTTAAATTGGCAAGTCAGTTAAAGAACAAATTATTATTTACAATGACGGCTTAGGAACAAGTGGGTGAACTGCCTCGTTCAGAGACAAAACAACAGATTTGTACCTTGTCAGCTCGGGGATTCGATTGTGCAACCTTTCGGTTACTTGTCCAACGCTCTAACCACTGGGCTACCCTGCCGCCCCGGGCTACCTGCCGCCCCGGACTACATGCCGCCCCAGGACGTAAAAAAGACGGCTAAGGTGAGTAATATACCGTACAGGATGAGAAACAAAATAAATTAGGAGTATAAGGATATAACATTTCAAACCAGGTCCAACCTATCACCCCTCAACATCATTAACCAGAGTGTGTCTCATGGCTTGGCTCTGCTAGGGAACAAAACAATTCTCATTCTCTCTCTCTCTCTCTCTCTCTCTCTCTCTCTCTCTCTCTCTCTCTCTCTCTCTCTCTCTCTCTCTCTCTCTCTCTCTCTCTCTCTCTCTCTCTCTCTCTCTCTCTCTCTCTCTCTCTCTAAAAAAGGGAGAAAAAAAAAGAAAGTCTCCCATGCAGTCTGCAGAATCTGCAGCGCTTGCCTAAACACTGCTCATCCAAAGTCATTTGCAGCAAAAATCCATTATCGTCATCACTTCTGGTGATGAATTCCCTGTGATGGTGGCGGGCCCGCAGCAGTCTCCACTCATAATGACATTCTGCTCTTGTTGGCAGCGCTCCCCTTCAGATAGCTCACTCTGCTTCCAGCAGCCAGCCCAACGCCAGACAGAGAGACAGGGAGGGTATGCTGGGTTTAGCTGGGTTGGGGTTGTGCCTCTAAGCAAGAAGGACACAAAATGTGAATGGTGGGGTAAGGAAGGAGAAGTTATATCTTATTGTGGGTTGGCGGTTAGATGGACAGACAGACATTCTAAAGATGTGTAGATCATGGACAGACCGACTATTGAGTTACAGACTATATTGGGTGCACACAGTCAACATATCCCTCCCTCTACAATCTGTCCATCCATCTACTTACTATCTGTCCATCCATTTCTCTACTATCTGTCCATCCATCTACTATCTGTCAATCCATCTACTATCTGTCCATCCATCTACTATCTGTCCATCCATCTACTATCTGTCCATCCATTTACTATCTGTCCATCCATCTACTATCTGTCCATCCATTCCTCTACTATCTGTCCATCCATTCCTCTACTATCTGTCCATCCATCTACTATCTGTCCATCCATCTACTATCTGTCCATCCATCCATCTACTAGCTGTCCATCTACTATCTGTCCATCCATCTACTATCTGTCCATCCCTCTACTATCTGTCCATCCATCCCTCTACTATCTGTCCATCTACTATCTGTCCATCCATCTACTATCTGTCCATCCCTCTACTATCTGTCCATCCATTCCTCTACTATCTGTCCATCCATCCCTCTACTATCTGTCCATCCATCCCTCTACTATCTGTCCATCCATCCCTCTACTATCTGTCCATCTATCCCTCTACTGTCTGTCCATCCATTCCTCTACTATCTGTCCATCCATCCCTCTACTATCTGTCCATCCATCCCTCTACTATCTGTCCATCCATCCCTCTACTATCTGTCCATCCATCCCTCTACTATCTGTCCATCCATCTACTATCTGTCCATCCATCCCTCTACTATCTGTCCATCCATCCCTCTACTATCTGTCCATCCATCTATAATCTGTCCATCTACTATCTGTCCATCCCTCTAATATCTGTCCATCCATCTACTATCTGTCCATCTACTATCTGTACATCCCTCTACTATCTGTCCATCCATCCCTTTACTATCTGTCCATCTACTATCTGTCCATCCATCTACTATCTGTCCATCCATCTACTATCTGTCCATCCATCCCTCTACTATCTGTCCATCTACTATCTGTCCATCCATCTACTATCTGTCCATCCATCCATTACTATCTGTCCATCCATCCATTACTATCTGTCCATCCCTCTACTATCTGTCCATCCATCCATTACTATCTGTACATCCATCCATTACTATCTGTCCATCCCTCTACTATCTGTCCATCCATCCATTACTATCTGTCCATCTACTATCTGTCCATCCATCTACTATCTGTCCATCCATCTACTATCTGTCCATCCATTCCTCTACTATCTGTCCATCCATCTACTATCTGTCCATCCATCCATCCCTCTACTATCTGTCCATCCATTCCTCTACTATCTGTCCATCCATCTACTATCTGTCCATCTACTATCTGTCCATCCCTCTACTATCTGTCCATCCATTCCTCTACTATCTGTCCATCCATCTACTATCTGTCCATCCATCTACTAGCTGTCCATCCATCTACTATCTGTCCATCCATCCCTCTACTATCTGTCCATCTACTATCTGTCCATCCATCTACTATCTGTCCATCCATCCCTCTACTATCTGTCCATCTACTATCTGTCCATCCATCTACTATCTGTCCATCCATCTACTATCTGTCCATCCATCCCTCTGATATCTGTCCATCCATCTACTATCTGTCCATCTACTATCTGTCCATCCATCTACTATCTGTCCATCCATCCCTCTACTATCTGTCCATCTACTATCTGTCCATCCATCTACTATCTGTCCATCCCTCTACTATCTGTCCATCCATCCCTCTACTATCTGTCCATCTACTATCTGTCCATCCATCTACTATCTGTCCATCCATCTACTATCTGTCCATCCATTCCTCTACTATGTGTCCATCCATCTACTATCCGTCCATCTACTATCTGTTCATCCCTCTACTATCTGTCCATCCATTCCTCTACTATGTGTCCATCCATTCCTCTACTATCTGTCCATCCATCCCTCTACTATCTGTCCATCCATCCCTCTACTATCTGTCCATCCCTCTGCTATCTGTCCATCCATCCTTCTACTGTCTGTCCATCCATTCCTCTACTATCTGTCCATCCATCCCTCTACTATCTGTCCATCCATCCCTCTAATATCTGTCCATCCATCTACTATCTGTCCATCCATCCCTCTACTATCTGTCCATCCATCTACTATCTGTCCATCCATCTACTATCTCTCCATCCATCCCTCTACTATCTGTCCATCTACTATCTGTCCATCCATCTACTATCTGTCCATCCCTCTACTATCTGTCCATCCATCCATCTACTATCTGTCCATCTACTATCTGTCCATCCCTCTACTATCTGTCCATCCATCTACTATCTGTCCATCTACTATCTGTCTATCCCTCTACTATCTGTCCATCCATTCCTCTGCTATCTGTCCATCCATTCCTCTACTATCTGTCCATCCATCCCTCTACTATCTGTCCATCCATCCCTCTACTATCTGTCCATCCATCCCTCTACTATCTGTCCATCCATCCCTCTACTGTCTGTCCATCCATTCCTCTACTATCTGTCCATCCATCCCTATACTATCTGTCCATCCATCTACTATCTGTCCATCCATCCCTCTACTATCTGTCCATCCATCTACTATCTGTCCATCCAACCCTCTACTATCTGTCCATCCATCTACTATCTGTCCATCCATCTACTATCTGTCCATCCATCTACTATCTGTCCATCCATCTACTATCTGTCCATCCATCCCTCTGCTATCTGTTCATCCATCCCTCTACTATCTGTCCATCCATCTAATATCTGTCCATCCATCCCTCTACTGTCTGTCCATCCATCCCTCTACTATCTGTCCATCCATCTACTATCTGTAAATCCATCTACTATCTGTCCATTCATCTACTATCTGTCCATCCATCTACTATCTGTCCATCTACTATATGTCCATCCATCTACTATCTGTCCATCCATCTACTATCTGTCCATCCATCTAATATCTGTCCATCCATCCCTCTACTGTCTGTCCATCCATCCCTCTACTATCTGTCCATCCATCTACTATCTGTCCATCCATCTACTATCTGTCCATCCATCTAATATCTGTCCATCCATCCCTCTACTGTCTGTCCATCCATCCCTCTACTATCTGTCCATCCATCTACTATCTGTCCATCCATCTACTATCTGTAAATCCATCTACTATCTGTCCATCCATCTACTATCTGTCCATCCATCTATTATCTGTCCATCCATCTACTATCTGTCCATCCATCCATTATCTGTCCATCCATCTACTATCTGTCCATCCATCCCTCTACTATCTGTCCATCCATTCCTCTACTATCTGTCCATCCATTCCTCTACTATCTGTCCATCCATCCCTCTACTATCTGTCCATCCATCTACTATCTGTCCATCCATCCCTCCACCCTCTTTCCATCCATCTACTATCTGTCCATCCCTATACTATCTGTCCATCCATCCCTATACTATCTGTCCATCCATCTACTATCTTTCCACCCATCTACTATCTGTCCATTCATCTACTATCTGTCCATCCATCTACTATCTGTCCATCCATCTACTATCTGTCCATCCATCTAATATCTGTCCATCCATCCCTCTACTGTCTGTCCATCCATCCCTCTACTATCTGTCCATCCATCTACTATCTGTCCATCCATCTACTATCTGTAAATCCATCTACTATCTGTCCATCCATCTACTATCTGTCCATCCATCTATTATCTGTCCATCCATCTACTATCTGTCCATCCATCCATTATCTGTCCATCCATCTACTATCTGTCCATCCATCCCTCTACTATCTGTCCATCCATTCCTCTACTATCTGTCCATCCATTCCTCTACTATCTGTCCATCCATCCCTCTACTATCTGTCCATCCATCTACTATCTGTCCATCCATCCCTCCACCCTCTTTCCATCCATCTACTATCTGTCCATCCCTATACTATCTGTCCATCCATCCCTATACTATCTGTCCATCCATCTACTATCTTTCCACCCATCTACTATCTTTCCATCCATCTACTATCTGTCCATCCCTATACTATCTGTCCATCCATCCCTATACTATCTGTCCATCCATCTACTATCTTTCCACCCATCTACTATCTGTCCATTCATCTACTATCTGTCCATCCCTATACTATCTGTCCATCCATCCCTATACTATCTGTCCATCCATCTACTATCTTTCCACCCATCTACTATCTGTCCATTCATCTACTATCTGTCCATCCATCCCTCTACTATCTGTCCATCCATCCCTCTAATATCTGTCCATCCATCTACTATCTGTCCATCCATCCCTCTACTATCTGTCCATCCATCTACTATCTGTCCATCCATCTACTATCTCTCCATCCATCCCTCTACTATCTGTCCATCTACTATCTGTCCATCCATCTACTATCTGTCCATCCCTCTACTATCTGTCCATCCATCCATCTACTATCTGTCCATCTACTATCTGTCCATCCCTCTACTATCTGTCCATCCATCTACTATCTGTCCATCTACTATCTGTCTATCCCTCTACTATCTGTCCATCCATTCCTCTGCTATCTGTCCATCCATTCCTCTACTATCTGTCCATCCATCCCTCTACTATCTGTCCATCCATCCCTCTACTATCTGTCCATCCATCCCTCTACTATCTGTCCATCCATCCCTCTACTGTCTGTCCATCCATTCCTCTACTATCTGTCCATCCATCCCTATACTATCTGTCCATCCATCTACTATCTGTCCATCCATCCCTCTACTATCTGTCCATCCATCTACTATCTGTCCATCCAACCCTCTACTATCTGTCCATCCATCTACTATCTGTCCATCCATCTACTATCTGTCCATCCATCTACTATCTGTCCATCCATCTACTATCTGTCCATCCATCCCTCTGCTATCTGTTCATCCATCCCTCTACTATCTGTCCATCCATCTAATATCTGTCCATCCATCCCTCTACTGTCTGTCCATCCATCCCTCTACTATCTGTCCATCCATCTACTATCTGTAAATCCATCTACTATCTGTCCATTCATCTACTATCTGTCCATCCATCTACTATCTGTCCATCTACTATATGTCCATCCATCTACTATCTGTCCATCCATCTACTATCTGTCCATCCATCTAATATCTGTCCATCCATCCCTCTACTGTCTGTCCATCCATCCCTCTACTATCTGTCCATCCATCTACTATCTGTCCATCCATCTACTATCTGTCCATCCATCTAATATCTGTCCATCCATCCCTCTACTGTCTGTCCATCCATCCCTCTACTATCTGTCCATCCATCTACTATCTGTCCATCCATCTACTATCTGTAAATCCATCTACTATCTGTCCATCCATCTACTATCTGTCCATCCATCTATTATCTGTCCATCCATCTACTATCTGTCCATCCATCCATTATCTGTCCATCCATCTACTATCTGTCCATCCATCCCTCTACTATCTGTCCATCCATTCCTCTACTATCTGTCCATCCATTCCTCTACTATCTGTCCATCCATCCCTCTACTATCTGTCCATCCATCTACTATCTGTCCATCCATCCCTCCACCCTCTTTCCATCCATCTACTATCTGTCCATCCCTATACTATCTGTCCATCCATCCCTATACTATCTGTCCATCCATCTACTATCTTTCCACCCATCTACTATCTGTCCATTCATCTACTATCTGTCCATCCATCTACTATCTGTCCATCCATCTACTATCTGTCCACCCATCTACTATCTGTCCATTAATCTACTATCTGTCCATTCATCTACTATCTGTCCATCCATCCATCCATCTACTATCTGTCCATCTACTATCTGTCCATCCATCTACTATATGTCCATCCATATATTATCTGTCCATCCGTCCATCTACTATCTGTCCATCCATCTACTATCTGTCCATCCATCCATCTATTATCTGTCCATCCATCTACTATCTGTCCATTCATCTACTATCTGTCCATCCATCTACTATCTGTCCATCCATCTACTATCTGTCCATCTACTATCTGTCCATCCATCTACTATCTGTCCATTCATCTACTATCTGTCCTTCTACTATCTGTCCATCCGTCCGTTCGTCAATCCGTCTGTCTGTACTCTATTGATATTACCCAGCTCATGAACAGTCCTCCTCCCGAGACAGCGTTTTCCACCACAATGAAACAAAACTCCAAATGATGGAATTTCTCATGGAAGAATGGTGTCGCTTACTCCAATAGTGTTCCAGACACTTGTAGAATCTATTCCAAGGCGCATTGAAGCTGTTCTGTCAGCTTGTGGTGGCCCAATACCCTATTAGGAGCCAGCCAGGCTAGGGTCAGTCTGTTATATCTGGAGTATTTCTCCTGTGTCCCGTGTGAATTTAAGTATGCTCTCTCTAGTTCTCTCTTTCTCTTCTTTCTTTCTCTCGGAGGAGGACCTGAGCCCTAGAACCATGCCTCAGGACTACCTGGCATGATGACTCCTTGCAGTCCCCAGTCCACCTGGCCGTGCTGCTGCTCCAGTTTCAACTGTTCTGCCTGCGGATATGGAACCCTGACCTGTTCACCGGACGTGCTACCTGTCCCAGACCTGCTGTTTTCAACTCTCTAGAGACAGCAGTATGCAGAGATACTCTCAATGATCGGCTATGAAATCGGCTATGAAAAGCCAACTGACATTTACTCCTGAGGTGCTGACTTGCTGCACCCTCGACAACTACTGTGATGATTTTTATTTGGCCATGCTGGTCATCTCTGAACATTTGAACATCTTGGCCATGTTCTGTTATAATCTCCCCCCGGCACAGCCAGAAGAGGACTGGCCACCCCTCAGAGCCTGGTTCCTCTCTAGGTTTCTTCCTAGGTCTTGGCCATGTTCTGTTATAATCTCCACCCAGCACAGCCAGAAGAGGACTGGCCACCCCTCAGAGCCTGGTTCCTCTCTACGTTTCTTTCTAGGTTTGGGCCATTCTAGGTAGTGTTTCCTAGCCACCGTGCTTCTACACCTGCATTGCTTGCTGTTTGGGGTTTTAGGCTGGGTTTCTGTACAGCACTTTGAGATATCAGCTGATGTACGAAGGGCTTTATAAATACATTTTATTTTATTTAAGCGTGTCTGCTGAATGACTCACTACTGTAAGTGTCTCTGGATAAGAGCTAGAAGATCATTTTCTAGGGAATAAAAGTCTGACATCCACTCATTTCCAACCATCCGCAAAGAAGACAAACCTGCAAGAGTTTGATGCCTAAAAACATCACATTATACATTATCTGGAGGACAAGGACTCTGCACAAAATATAACAACAAACATTATAGGCTACCTTTGTTAGAGAATTAACAACTTTACTAGCTTGAAAGGTTTCATTATTAAAAAAGACTGACAAATCACAGAAACATGAAACTAGCAGTGGGAAACAAAGGAATAAAAAGAAAGATGGCTGCCTGAAGCCTGAAGGTGACTCTTGTTGCATGTGTGGATCAAGGGACTCTGAGGTAAACAAGGGGCATGGCATTGCCTGGCAACGACAGCCCTCCTCTGCTGACAAGTTGCCTGATGGCCAGCAGGTGGGAGGTGTTATCCTAACAGATAGATCTAAACAGCTGTTATTCTTGGTAATGGGGAGCTATTAGGAACATCTGTACACTCCGGCTGCCCTGTCCCAGGTGCCTCTGGGAAATAATGACATCATCAGGAAGGGACAGGGGGGCCGGAGTGGTAGTGATCTGTGAAGAGCAAAGAGGAGAAAGACAGGGATAGAGACTAACATTTATCAAATACTTTATAAGGCATTCAAAATAATTTGCGAGCATTTATTCAATTAAGCAAAGTCATACTACATAAATTGTGATAGTAAAGGTTATTTACATCTGGTGTTATGTCAAATGTGCCATAGACCTGGCCTTGTGTATGGTGCCAGTGACCTTCTGACACACACACACACACACACACACACACACACACACACACACACACACACACACACACACACACACACACACACACACACACACACACACACACACACACACACACACACACCCCGCCTGTGAATATTACTATAGTCTAATGCATGATGTAAAGCATGACTGTGACTCCCACCATACAGGCCCCTACTGGGCTCCTCATCAGCTGTGAATACCAGCAGTCTCCCACTGCAGTCTACAGCCACTGGGAGGCCCGGTAGGTCCTATGGTCCAGGCTGTGACAGTGACGGTTCAGTAAGCGCCCTGATATGCCCTTTTCGGGTCGACGGAAACAACTTCTGCTTTGGCTTCCTGCTGTGACCGAGGTCTTTCTATGTGCCGCAAGACAGTGTTAGCCCACTGAGCTTAGGCCTGTAAGCATTAGCTAAGGGGTGCTGATGCAAGTCTTCGGGACTCTGACAAGGTTACTCATCGGGCGCTTGTTTCAAAACAGAGTGAAGAAATCGTCTGTTCACCATCAAGACCAGAAAAAGTAACAGTTCCTTGTTGTTGTTTGTGTCAATGGTTTTCCTCATATTCATAAAACAAGCACAGTCCACAAGAATCCTTTTTCATGACAGAAAGCTCTGCGTTTCACTGGGTCCTCAGAAAATGTTCTATAGCGGCATCACCATCATCATCATCACCCCTGCTTCATCATGACACATAACTGAAGAAGAGATGCAATTAATGGGTTCACACACACACACACACACACACACACACACACACACACACACACACACACACACACACACACACACTGATCATGAGTAGTCAACATCACCTAGCTCCAGGGTCTTAGTGATGATGTAGGAATGTAGCTGGACATCACTGCCGAGGAGAGAAAATAAAGTGTTAATCCTGAAACAATCTTTACACACTGTAAACAAACAACAACAACAAAACAGGTTGAATGCCAAATGTTATACAGGTGACTTGGCTGACTCAAGAACTCACAATGACCATTGCCCAAATGATCTGTTTACAATTTTTCTTTCAATAGAATTTTGTCCATCCACAGTGGACTTTGTTTTGTACTCGACCTTCATACGCATAAAACAATTATTATTTGAGTCGTATTGGCTCTCCGGTGGTCAGAACAGGACAGGCCAGGGGAAGAGAGGAGAATAGAAGCTAAGAGAGGAGAGGAGAGGAGAAGAGAGGAAAGGAGAGGAGAAGAGAGTCAATGAGAAGAGATGAGAGGAGTAGAAAGGATAAGAGAGGAGAGGAGAAGAGAAGAGAGGAGAAGAGAGGAGATGAGAAGAGATGAGAGGAGAAGAGAGGAGAGGAGAAGAGAGGATAAGAGACGAGAGGAAAGGAAAGGAGAGGAAGGGAGAAGAGAGAAGTGGAGAGAAAGATGAAGAGGAGAGGAGATTGGATGAGAAGAGAATAGGGAAGAGGATAGGAGAATAGAGAAGTGGAGAAAAGAAGAGAGGAGAGGGAAGGAACAGAGAGGAGGAGAGAGGAGAGGAGAGGAGAGGAGAGGAGAGGAGAGGAGAGGAGAGGAGAGGAGAGGAGAGGAGAGGAGAGGCGAGGAGAGGAGAGGAGAGGAGAGTATAATAGAAGAGAAGAGAAGAGAGGAGAGAAGATGAGAGGAGAGGGAAGGAAAGGTGAGGAGGAGAGAGGAGAAGACAGAAGAGGAGAAGAGAGAAGAGGAGAAGGAGAAAAGAGGAGAGGAGAAGAGAGGAGAGAAGATGAGAAAAGAAGAGGAGTGGGAAGGAATGGAGAGCAGGAGAGTGGAGAAGACAGAAGAGGAGAAGAGAGAAGAGGAGGAGAGGAGATGAGAAAAGAAGAGAGGAGAGGGAAGGAAAGGAGAGCAGGAGAGAGGAGAAGACAGAAGAGGAGAAGACAGAATAGGAGAAGAGAGAAGAGGAGAAGAGAGGAGAGGAGAGGAGAAGAGAGGAGAGAAGAGGAGATGAGAATGAGAATAGAGGAGAGAAGAGAAGAGGAGATGAGAATGAGAATAGAGGAGAGGAGAATAGAGCAGATGAGAATAGAGCAGAGAGGAGAGGAGATGAGAGGAGATGAGAATAGAGCAGATGAGAATAGAGCAGAGAGGAGAGGAGATGAGAATAGAGCAGATGACAATAGAGCAGATGACAATGGAGCAGATGACAATAGAGCAGATGACAATAGAGCAGATGAGAGGAGAGGCGATGTAACAGTAGCATCTGGAACAGAAAACATCATTTGTTTCATCCAGCAGACAGAGGGATAGATAGATAATCCCTCAGGCAACAAACAGCAAATGTCCGTCAGGACGGATGAACCTGCAGGCGGTGAGCTCCGTACGGCTGGATCAGGACTCTGTCTGTCTGGCCTGGATGTGTTGATGCTCGCTGGCGTACCTGTCACGGAAAGCTGCTGCTGCTGCTGCAAGCGGCGCTCAAAAAAAATCGCTCTGGCTGCTGCCACAGGGAACGGATGGTGACGAGTTACAAGCTATGTATGAGGGAGACGCTCATGTTTGTTGGTGTCTTTCTGTCAGCATTCCCCTCTAAATGCTGCTTTTGAGTTGAGCTTCTGGGGTCAGAGTAGAGGAAGTTGTTTCAGGTCAACAGGAAATAAAAAGTCTATTGTAATTTAGACCTTAATTTATGGGACACAATTCTACTTTTATTTTTTTTTATTTTACCTTTATTTAACTAGGCAAGTCAGTTAAGAAAAATTTATTATTTTCAATGACGGCCTAGGAACAGTGGGGTTAAAGTGCCTCGTTCAGGGGCAGAATGACAGATTTGTACCTAGTCAGTCAGCTTGGGGGTTCGAACTTGGAACCTTCCGGTTCCTAGTCCAACGCTCTAACCACTAGGCTACCCTGCCGCCCATGGGGTCTACGGGGCCCTGAATTGCTGCCTGTAGTACCAGAAATTACATTATTACATTATTTTTTTTTTGTGGGGTATAATTCTGCTTGTTTCTCTTAGCCCCATTCCCCTGTCTAATTTGGAACCAGTCAAATGTCAATGAAGAAGTCAATGGTCGGATTACGAGACATTTAATTCAGAATCTCCCTGCGGTATATAAATAATAATAATGATTGTAATACGAGGGATATTTGTGATAAATAAATCAAATAGAAGTATCGTCTCCCAGATGGTCGTTTCAGACTAATGAAATCTGCTTTTGTGTTATTTATAACAACAACCCTTTTTCTATAATCCTCAGGTATTTTAGGCTCAGTGCACCTGGATTGCTCTGCTGGGTACCCCACGTACCTTTAAAACCGGAACCCCCCCGCTCCACTTGGTAACATATTAGGATTATATTTCAGATATGCTTCTTTAATAAATAGATTAGATGATCTGTTTAATTGTATTCTCTCCGTCCCTCCATGGTCGAAAGGATTACAATGAAACAGTTGGTACAGGGATCGTAATGTGAGCAGAGCAGAGTGGACATACATGCAAACATCTGTACGGCAATGTATTATCAGAATTATATATATATATTTTAACTGGTATGTATATATATATATATATATATAGCAGTCAGGCAGTCTGGGGTCCTGGGCTATAGATTTACACATCTATGTGTCATTAATGACTGAGATAAATAATAAATATGGAATAAATATTACCTGGTTTATGCTATGAACATGTGCCATGACTGTGTATGAAATTCGGGAATAAATTACATTGATGACATATAATTGATGTTTTTTTTTTTTTTAAATAGTGTCAGAAATCACGTTGATTGAATAGGTTTTAAAACCAAGGTCTCTGATGTAATGATGTGTTTTTGTTGATATAGTTATGCCCTACAGATCACGTTGGCATTGGCAAAGAACTAGGGTTGGTCTAGAATTAACCAGTACTTTTCCATTCGTTTTTTTTTTTTTCATATCTTTAAATACATTACAATGTGCATAAACATTGAGTCTCTCTTAAATCAGCGAAATAAACATATTAATTCATAATGCGTTTATTTATAATGTATAGATTTAATTCATCGGGAAAGCCAGTAATTGTATTGGTTTTTATACTCCCTTGTTGGGTTCTGTGCAACTCCATCTCAATGTGTTTTCTTTCATCAACGTATCTTGCTGCTGTTGTAAGATCGGTTGGTTGAACAGAACACGAAGCAGCGAAGGCCAAACCCCTACGACAGGCTCCTTTTTTTCTCTCTCCACCCACTCGGCTATATAGGTATTTATACCACTCTCACCGAACGCGTACAAGCACCCTGATATGTTGTGTGTCTCGACATATAATACATTGCATTAATATTACTGGAGATATTAATTAATGGTAAAAAAAAACCAACAGGCATTTTGTAGCTGCTCACTTTGACGTGGTGGCTATGTAAAGGGAAGTGGCTTGTCTTTATCAACTGTACTGTTGCATCCTACCAGAGTAATTCAGCTCTGGGATAACATGTCAGAGCTGTGACTGGTAGAGTCTCCAGCCTGGCTAACATCAGCCATTAGTCTCATCCTTAATATCCCGTGTCAAGTAAGTGTGTGTGTGGTAAGTGTGTGTGTGTGTGGTAAGTGTGTGTGTGTGTGTGTGTGCGTGCGTGCGTGTGTGTGTTCTTGCACAGAAATATTCCACTAATTAAATCAGTGACAAGCAGCAACGCTACAGTAACCATAGGGCATTTATGTTTCCATTTGTTTGTCTAGAGGTCAAATCAGTCCAGGCAGGCTAGAGGTCACATCAGTCCAGGTTGGCTAGAGGTCAAATCAGTCCAGGCTGGCTAGAGGTCACATCAGTCCAGGCAGCCTAGAGGTCACATCAGTCCATGCAGGCTAGAGATCACATCAGTCCAGGCTGGTTAGAGGTCACATCAGTCCAGGCTGGTTAGAGGTTACATCTGTCCAGGCAGGCTAGAGGTCACATCAGTCCAGGCAGCCTAGAGGTCACATCAGTCCAGGCTGGCTAGAGGTCACATCAGTCCAGGCAGCCTAGAGGTCACATCAGTCCATGCAGGCTAGAGGTAACATCAGTCCAGGCTGGTTAGAGGTCACCTCAGTCCAGGCTGGTTAGAGGTCACATCTGTCCAGGCAGGCTAGAGGTCACATCAGTCCAGGCAGGCTAGAGGCCACATCAGTCCAGGTTGGCTAGAGGTCACATCAGTCCAGGTTGGCTAGAGGTCACATCAGTCCAGGTTGGCTAGAGGTCACATCAGTCCAGGTTGGCTAGAGATCACATCAGTCCAGGTTGGCTAGAGGTCACATCAGTCCAGGCTGGCTAGAGGTCACATCAGTCCAGGCTGGCTAGAAGTCACATCAGTCCAGGCAGGTTAGAGGTCACATCAGTCCAGGCTGGCTAGAGGTCACATCAGTCCAGGCTGGCTAGAAGTCACATCTGTCCAGGTTGGCTAGAGGTCACATCAGTCCAGGCAGGCTAGAGGTCACATCAGTCCAGGCTGGCTAGAGGTCACATCAGTCCAGGTTGGCTAGAGGTCACATCAGTCCAGGTTGGCTAGAGATCACATCAGTCCAGGTTGGCTAGAGGTCACATCAGTCCAGGCAGGCTAGAGGTCACATCAGTCCAGGCTGGCTAGAGGTCACATCAGTCCAGGCTGGCTAGAGGTCACATCAGTCCAGGCTGGCTAGAAGTCACATCAGTCCAGGCTGGCTAGAGGTCACATCAGTCCAGGCAGGCTAGAGGTCACATCAGTCCAGGCAGGCTAGAGGTCACATCAGTCCAGGCTGGCTAGAGGTCACATCAGTCCAGGTTGGCTAGAGGTCACATCAGTCCAGGCTGGCTAGAGGTCACATCAGTCCAGGCTGGCTAGAGGTCACATCAGTCCAGGCTGGTTAGAGGTCACATCTGTCCAGGTTGGCTAGAGGTCACATCAGTCCAGGTTGGCTAGAGGTCACATCAGTCCAGGCAGCCTAGAGGTCACATCAGTCCAGGCTGGCTAGAGGTCACATCAGTCCAGGCTGGCTAGAGGTCACATCAGTCCAGGCTGGTTAGAGTTCACATCTGTCCAGGCTGGTTAGAGTTCACATCTGTCCAGGTTGGCTAGAGGTCACATCAGTCCAGGCAGCCTAGAGGTCACATCAGTCCAGGCTGGCTAGAGGTCACATCAGTCCAGGCTGGCTAGAGGTCACATCAGTCCAGGCTGGCTAGAGGTCACATCAGATGTCAAATTAATGTAACTCTACCTAATGTCCCTACTGTCCGACAAACGTTACAACCACAGATCTGTCTGGTTCTCAAATGATTAAGGGTCAAGTTATTACGGGTCAAGTTACTAAGACAGTTATTAAGGGTCAAGTTATTGAGGGTCAAGTTATTACGGGTCAAGTTACTAAGACAGTTATTAAGGGTCAAGTTATTGAGGGTCAAGTTATTACGGGTAAGGTTACTAAGATAGTTATTAAGGGTCAAGTTATTACGGGTCAAGTTATTAAGGGTCAAGTTATTACGGGTCAAGTTATTAAGGGTCAAGTTATTACGGGTCAAGTTATTAAGGGTCAAGTTATTACGGGTCAAGTTATTAAGGGTCAAGTTATTAAGGGTCAAGTTATTAAGATAGTTATTAAGGGTCAAGTTATTACGGGTCAAGTTACTAAGATAGTTATTAAGGGTCAAGTTACTAAGGGTCAAGTTATTACGGGTCAAGTTACTAAGATAGTTATTAAGGGTCAAGTTATTACGGGTCAAGTTATTAAGATAGTTATTAAGGGTCAAGTTACTAAGGGTCAAGTTATTACGGGTCAAGTTACTAAGATAGTTATTAAGGGTCAAGTTATTACGGGTCAAGTTACTAAGATAGTTATTAAGGGTGACGTTATTAAGGGTCAAGTTATTAAGGGTCAAGTTATTACGGGTCAAGTTATTAAGGGTCAAGTTATTAAGGGTCAAGTTATTAAGGGTCAAGTTATTACGGGTCAAGTTACTAAGATAGTTATTAAGGATCAAGTTATTACGGGTCAAGTTATTAAGGGTCAAGTTATTAATAGTCAAGTTATTACGGGTCCAGTTACTAAGATAGTTATTAAGGGTCAAGTTATTACGGGTCAAGTTATTAAGGGTCAAGTTATTACGGGTCAAGTTATTAAGGGTCAAGTTATTACGGGTCAAGTTATTAAGACGACAGTATTAAGGGTCAAGTTATTAAGGGTCAAGTTATAAAGGGTCAAGTTATTAAGGGTCAAGGTATTAAGGTCAAGTTATTTTTTTACATTACCATGAAACTTACATGAGCAACTGTTTTACGGGCACTGTATGGGTGTATTAAAACACTCAGGACGACAGTTTATACTATTAAACAAACACAAAGTACTTTAGCGCAGATAAATGTGCACGTTGCTTATCGTCTTGTGGCAGAGAAGACAATAGCATGACCCAGATGGGTTCCTCTTCCTTTTTTTGTAACAATGAACCTTCTTAACCTCTACCGTCTTAGCTATAACACAATATCATATACACACATCCCCTACAACCACATAATATCACATAACATTCATACCAGCTGTAGCTGTGTCAAATATCCACAAAAGCCAGCTTTCATGCTGGGTTGACAACCCGAGGCTACGTATGTAAGTCTGAAAATAACCTGGCATTAAAACTAAACAGGCATCCCAACTGGACAAGGCTTGTGGAGCTCGTAGCTAAGAGCAAAGTGAAAAAGGACAATTGAAAGTCGCAAGGATTTGACATTGATTAGTGACAAAATAAAAAACGAGAGTTGTGTCGTGACAAGATGTCCGTGTAGAAGTCAGTGGCCTACGTAAACGTCATTTACAACCTGTTGGTTAGTCTCAGTTCCCTTGTCACACACAACATACCTCGGGGTCTTGGGCATCGCCACATTACTTCAACCTGCTCATTAGAATGATCCCAACCAAGGTGTCGATCTCAATCTCTAAACCCTTCCTAAGATAGAATCACAATTATTGGACCTACAGTAGCCTAGCTAAGTTGCACAATTTATAACAATACCAAGATACCCAAATGTAGCCTAATATGTAATCAAACCAAGCTCTAAACTTTATTTTCGGAAAAAAACATGTTTACAATATAGCTAAGACGTATGTTACATTTTATGATTGTGATTGTTATTTTTTTTAGTGTTTGAAACGCTTCTGTGGTAAACATCTCTCTTCGACTCACAGATAGGACTTCCTATTCCTCAACGGCTGCTTCCCAAATGGATCTCTATTCCCTATATAGTACACCGCTTTTTACCAGCGCCCTATGGGACAAAGATGGTGCTGCTGTGGATAGTACCTGTCTTACAGACTGATGACCAATTCTGATATTTTGTGTATTTTTTACACTGATCGTAATTTTTGTTTTGTACATAAAGTCTACGCCATAATGTCTTATGACCTATCAACGGGACCTGAATATTTTTAATATTCTATGTTTCTCCGAGTCGTGACTGAACAAGGACATGGATAATATACTTGCTGGTTTTTCTGTGTATCATCAAGACCGGACGGCAGTAAGACAAAAGGAGGAGGGGTGTGTCTCTTCGTTAACAACAGCTGGAGCGCAATCTCTAATATTAAGGAAGGAAGTCTGGAGGTCCTGCTCTCCTGAGTTAGAATACCTCATGATAAGCTGTAGACCATACTATTTACCAAGAGGAAGGAGTAAAAACAGACCCCATTCTGTCTTTTGAGTATTCGTACAAACCAGTTCTAATCTCTCCTCCTCCTCTTACGAACCTTAAGTACCCCAAGGGGGTCAAATGTAGACACTTTTACAAATCACCTGTGTTACACAGGATTAGTCGATCTGGAGGAGAAAGAAACGCACACCTATTTAGGCGGAAAACTTGAAAATGAAGGAGAGCCGCACACTCTAAGAGCGGAGATGCAAAAATGTCATGTCCAACGTTTCAACAGGCTGTCTTCGTCAGGGCATAATGATTAGTCAACAATTTATGTTTCAAAATGGATGGTCAGGACCACTGACCTTTTCCCTGTTTCATCACCTATTATAACTGAAACACAACTGAACCAGACGACACTCAGCTAACGTACACATAAATACATCATTGCATTTCATTTACTTTTGGGTGACGCTGTGTTTGTGTAAAATGTGGTGCCAGTAACTGATTATTGTGCGAGTGTTAGTCTGAACTACATATCAACAACCCATACTGTCCTGACACTGTCCACAGCGGGTGACAACCTGTAACCGGGCCGGTCGACCCTTGATTAGAGAGTCTATATTTTCACGGCTGGGAAACTTTACTTATGTCAAATCAAATCAAAGTCATTTGTCACATGCACCGAATACAACAGGTGTAGTAGACCTTACAGTGAAATGCTGAATACAACAGGTGTAGTAGACCTTACAGTGAAATGCTGAATACAACAGGTGTAGTAGACCTTACAGTGAAATGATGAATACAACAGGTGTAGTAGACCTTACAGTGAAATACTGAATACAACAGGTGTAGTAGACCTTACAGTGAAATGCTGAATACAACAGGTGTAGTAGACCTTACAGTGAAATGCTGAATACAACAGGTGTAGTAGACCTTACAGTGAAATGCTGAATACAACAGGTGTAGTAGACCTTACAGTGAAATGCTGAATACAACAGGTGTAGTAGACCTCACCGTGAAAATGCTGAATACAACAGGTGTAGTAGACCTTACAGTGAAATGCTGAATACAACAGGTGTAGTAGACCTTACAGTGAAATGTTGAATACAACAGGTGTAGTAGACCTTACAGTGAAATGCTGAATACAACAGGTGTAGTAGACCTCACCGTGAAAATGCTGAATACAACAGGTGTAGTAGACCTTACAGTGAAATACTGAATACAACAGGTGTAGTAGACCTTACAGTGAAATGTTGAATACAACAGGTGTAGTAGACCTTACAGTGAAATGCTGAATACAACAGGTGTAGTAGACCTTACAGTGAAATGCTGAATACAACAGGTGTAGTAGACCTCACCGTGAAAATGCTGAATACAACAGGTGTAGTAGACCTTACAGTGAAATACTGAATACAACAGGTGTAGTAGACCTTACAGTGAAATGCTGAATACAACAGGTGTAGTAGACCTCACCGTGAAAATGCTGAATACAACAGGTGTAGTAGACCTTACAGTGAAATGCTGAATACAACAGGTGTAGTAGACCTCACCGTGAAAATGCTGAATACAACAGGTGTAGTCGGCCTTACAGTGAAATGCTTACTTACGAGCCCCTAACCAACTATGGAGTTTTAAGAAAAATACCACAACAAAAAAAGAAATAAAAGTAACAAATAATTAAAAAGCAGCAGTAAAATAACATTAGCGAGGCTATATATACAGGGTACCGGTACAGAGTCAAAGGGCACCGGCTAGTCGAGGTATTTGTGGTAATATGTACACGTAGGTAGAGTTATTCAAGTGACTATGCATAGATAATTAACAGAGTATCAGCAGCGTAAAAGAGTTGGGGGGGGGGGGGGGGGGGGGCAATGCAAATAGTCTGGGTAGCCATTTGATTAGATGTTCACGGAGCCTTAAGGCTTGGGGGTAGAAGCCGTTTAGAAGCCTTTTGGACCTAGACTTGGCGCTCCGGAACCGCTTGCCGTGCGGCAGCAGAGAGAACAGTCTGTGACGTGGTTGGCTGGAGTGTACTGTAGTGTAGTCTCTCGTTCACATTTCCTGTTTTCACAAATAAGAATTTTCAATTCTCCAGAGTCCTGTTAAAGTGTTGTCATATCTGCCTGTGAGAATATAAGCCATTTCAATTGATCTGTAGAGTTTCCCACGTCAATGATTGCACTGCATACCATTTGTATCTTGTGTCTATTAACCCTTATGAGGTGTTTTTGTTTTTCAGCCAATGTTGACGGCGCTGATGGACCCACAAAATGATTGGGTTTTTAAAACAATACAGCCATAACAATTTATGTAAAAATAATTCATACTTACAGTACCAGTCAAAAGTTTGGTCACTCCTAATCATTACACGGTTTTACTTTATTTTTTTTACTATTTTCTACATTGTAAAATAATAGTGAAGACATCAAAACTATTTAATAACAGATCTCGATTCCATATTTTGCGGGTTTAGACGGTATGTACTACCTGAAGGGGCAGCGACCCCTAAATGGGCCCATGGTTGTAAAACAGGGGAAGGCGGTCCACCCACTTGTCCCAAACTGACCTGATAGCAGCTAGCTTGCCTCTCTACACTGACCTGATAGCATCTAGCTTGTCTCTCTGCACTGACCTGATAGCAGCTAGCTTGTCTCTCTGCACTGACCTGATAGCAGCTAGCTTGTCTCTCTGCACTGACCTGATAGCAGCTAGCTTGTCTCTCTGCACTGACCTGATAGCAGCTAGCTTGTCTCTCTGTACTCTCAACAAACATAAACAATTATCTGAATAAAACTGACAATATTGTACAGAAAATACTACAGTAAACATACGATACATTATCTCTTTGCTTAGCTGGATCTGGCCAGAGAATTTCATCAACATCACAAGCAATATTGTCATTAGCAGGGCAACGCGGGAAGAACCGTCTTGAATGTCGAATCCATCCTTGCACAGCTGCGGCGTTGACTTGGTCACAGGCGTCCTCCGTGGCCTGAATGAGGGGTACCTGAGCCTGGGGCTGGAGATCGTAAACCTTCCTGGCCTGAATGAGGGGTACCTGAGCCTGGGGCTGGAGATCGTAAACCTTCCTGGCCTGAATGAGGGGTACCTGAGCCTGGGGCTGGAGATTGTAAACCTCCGTGGCCTGAATGAGGGGTACCTGAGCCTGGGGCTGGAGATCGTAAACCTTCCTGGCCTGAATGAGGGGTACCTGAGCCTGGGGCTGGAGATCGTAAACCTTCCTGGCCTGAATGAGGGGTACCTGAGCCTGGGGCTGGAGATCGTAAACCTTCCTGGCCTGAATGAGGAGTACCTGAGACTGGGGCTGGAGATCGTAAACCTTCCTGGCCTGAATGAGGGGTACCTGAGCCTGGGGCTGGAGATCGTAAACCTCCGTGGCCTGAATGAGGGGTACCTGAGACTGGGGCTGGAGATCGTAAACCTTCCTGGCCTGAATGAGGGGTACCTGAGCCTGGGGCTGGAGATCGTAAACCTCCATGGCCTGAATGAGGGGTACCTGAGCCTGGGGCTGGAGATCGTAAACCTTCCTGGCCTGAATGAGGGGTACCTGAGCCTGGGGCTGGAGATCGTAATGCAGAGAAAAACTCTTCGATAGGGTTTAGAAACAGAGAGTATGGTGGAAGGTATAGTACTGACAACTGTAGATGGTGTTGAAACCAGTTCTGGACCAAAGCAGAGCGGTGGAATGACACATTGTCCCAGACGACAGTGTATTACATCTGGTGCATTTCATTACCTGCTGTGACGATGTGGTGCCATCGGTCCAAACATGTGAGAATGTGAGGTGTGTTGTAAGGGCCCATTTTGGCATGACGGAGGACAACCCCATGCTGTGAAATGGCAGAGCCAAGGGTGATGTTACCCCCACGTTGCCCTGGGACATTGATTATAGCCCCGTGGCCAATGATATTTCTGCCTCTCCTTCTTGCTTTTGTGAGGTTGAACCCTGCCTCATCAATATATATGAATTCATGCAGGATTTCCTCAGCATCCATCTGCAAAACTCTGAAATACAAGATTGTGTAGTTCAGGATAGGTCTAGTATATGTAACAGATGTGAAATAGCTAGCTTAGTTAGCGGTGGTTTGTGCTAAATAGCGTTTCAATCGGTGACGTCACTTGCTCTGAGACCTTGAAGTAGTAGTTCCCCTTGCTCTGCAAGTGCCGCTGCTTTTGTGGAGGGATGGGTAACGATGCTTCGTGGGTGACTGTTGTTGATGTGTGCAGAGGGTCCCTGGTTCGCGCCCGGGTATGGGCGAGGGGACGGTATAAAGTTATACTGTTACATATACAGTCAATGTAAAAAAGTAATGTGTGCAGTATGCAACATCACAGTGCTAAAGTGAACAATACAAACCTCCACATACTCATACTGCAGCCGTTTGACCCTCTCTGAATTCCACTCAAAAGGCACTCGATAAAGTTGTTTCATTTGAACCTAATGTCTTTTCAGGATGCGTGCCAGTGTTGACTGAGGCCTGATGGACATTATTGAAAATGGCATGGTCACCGATAATGTTGGTTTGTAGTTCTCGGAGCCTGATAGCATTATTGAAAATGGCATGGTCACCGATAATGTTGGCTTGTAGTTCTCGGAGCCTGATAGCATTATTGAAAAGGGCATGGTCACCGATAATGTTGGCTTGTAGTTCTCTGAGCCTGATAGCATTATTGAAAATTTCATGGTCACCGATAATGTTGGCTTGTAGTTCTAGGAGCCTGATAGCATTATTGAAAATGGCATGGTCACCGATAATGTTGGCTTGTAGTTCTCTGAGCCTGATAGCATTATTGGCCAAAACCATGTTTATTATCTCCCTCTCTCTTGTTCTTTTGTGAATATGGGCCCCCTTCCTCCTTGTCGTTCCCAACCCTCAATCCTATGTAGAGAATAATACATGTCACTTACTGTACAATGTCACAGGAAGGGGTATCACAAGTGCTGATATGGTGCTGACAATAAGCAGCTGATTACTGTAACTGTAGACAGATCTATTACCTGTTTTCCTGTCAAAAAGTCCTTATGACAGATGCCACTGTATATCTGCTGAGATATGGCTGAACTCTCAGTCCAGCCTCCCTCAGCGTCAATCCATGGTTCACAAAATAGTCTACTAGTGTTGCACGAATGTCATTTGATAAGTTTGGTCCTCTTCTTCTTTGTGCACGTTCTCCTCCTGCTTCAGGTCTTCCTCAACCTCTGGCTCTGCCTCTGCCTCCTTCGTGTACTCCTCCTCTCACCCTCACGCTTCGTCTGACTCCTTCCATTTTGGTTGAAGGCGGGTGAACCTACCTGCTGTATTTTTATAGTGCTTAAACCTGATTGGTCTACAATTTAGCAGTCATGTGTTTGTGCACCTGATGGCTGTGTTAAACAGATTGGCTCATAGGTGTGGTAATTTGACAGTCAGTGCTTTGGAATTTCAAGGAAGTGACATCATGATATACTTCTGTGTCTGATGTATACAAGTGTGCTTAGTGTTTTGCAAATAGTGTGAAGCTGACAATGTGCTTGCAGTTGTGCAAATCTAGCCTTGTGTTTTGCTCCTTGAGTGTAAGATTTGGCTAATTGTGGGAAAAGTTACATTTTAGTGTGTAAGCAATCGTAAAAAATTGAAATCAAAAAGGACTGTAGTAAAAGTAAAAGTCACCCAGTAAAATTCTACTTGAGTAAAGTAATAAATATATTTGGTTTAAAATATACTTAAGTATAAATCATTTCAAATTCCTTATGTTAAATTTACAGAAAGCCACAGGCACACCAACACTCAGACATAATTTACAAACAAAGCATGTGTGTTTAGTGAGTCCACCAGAACAGAGGCAGTAGAGATGACCAGGGATGTTCTGTTTAGTGAGTCCGCCAGATCAGAGACAGTAGTGATGACCAGGGATGTTCTCTGTTTAGTGAGTCGGCCAGATCAGAGACAGTAGTGATGACCAGGGATGTTCTCTGTTTAGTGAGTCGGCCAGATCAGAGACAGTAGCGATGACCAGGGATGTTCTCTGTTTAGTGAGTCCGCCAGATCAGAGACAGTAGCGATGACCAGGGATGTTCTCTGTTTAGTGAGTCGGCCAGATCAGAGACAGTAGTGATGACCAGGGATGTTCTCTGTTTAGTGAGTCCGCCAGATCAGAGACAGTAGTGATGACCAGGGATGTTCTGTTTAGTGAGTCCGCCAGATCAGAGGCAGTAGGGATTGTTACGGTTTTCTTCTGGTGAAGGAGAGGAGGACCAAAATGCAACGTGGTTATTCATAAACATCTTTAATGAAAGATGAAAATACGAACAATTTACAAAAAAACAAGAAACGTAACGTGAAAACCGACAACAGTCCTAACTGGTGCAAAACACAGAGACAGGAACAATCACCCACGAAACACCCAAAGAATATGGCTGCCTAAATATGGTTCCCAATCAGAGACAACGATAAACACCTGCCTCTGATTGAGAACCACTCCAGGCAACCATAGACTTTCCTAGACTACTTAACTAAACACAATCCCATAAACTACAAAACCCCAAGACAAAAACACACCGCATAAATCACCCATGTCACTCCCTGGCCTAACCACAATAATAAAGAAAACACAAAATACTAAGACCAGGGCGTGACAGGGATGACCAGGGATGTTCTCTGTTTAGTGAGTCCACCAGATCAGAGGCAGTAGAGATGACCAGGGATGTTCCCTGTTTAGTGAGTCCTCCAGATCAGAGGCAGTAGAGATGACCAGGGATGTTCCCTGTTTAGTGAGTCCGCCAGATCAGAGGCAGTAGGGATGACCAGGGATGTTCTCTGTTTAGTGAGTCCACCAGATCAGAGGCAGTAGGGATGACCAGGGATGTTCCCTGTTTAGTGAGTCCACCAGATCAGAGGCAGTAGCGATGACCAGGGATGTTCTCTGTTTAGTGAGTCCACCAGATCAGAGGCAGTAGGGATGACCAGGGATGTTCCCTGTTTAGTGAGTCTGCCAGATCAGAGGCAGTAGGGATGACCAGGGATGTTCCCTGTTTAGTGAGTCTGCCAGATCAGAGGCAGTAGGGATGACCAGGGATGTTCCCTGTTTAGTGAGTCTGCCAGATCAGAGGCAGTAGGGATGACCAGGGATGTTCTCTGTTTAGTGAGTCCTCCAGATCAGAGACAGTATGGATGACCAGGGATGTTCTCTGTTTAGTGAGTCTGCCAGATCAGAGGCAGTAGGGATGACCAGGGATGTTCTCTGTTTAGTGAGTCCTCCAGATCAGAGGCAGTAGGGATAACCAGGGATGTTCGGTTGATAAGTGTGTGAATTGGACCATTTTCCTGTCCTGCTAAGCATTAAAAATTTACTTTTGGGTGTCAAGGAAAATGTATGGAGTAAAAAAATACCAATATTTTGTTAAAGGAATGTAGTGAAGTAAAATGAAAATTAGTCAAAAATATATATAGTAAAGTAAAGTACAGATACCACAAAATAACTACTTAAGTACTTTACACCACTGCACAAGCACACATGCATACTGACATATACACTCACCACATACTCTGCTGCTCCTCTCTGTTATCTATCCTGTTGCCAAGTAACTTTACCTGTACCTACACTACATGGCCAAAAGTATGTGGACACCTACTCGCCGAACATCTCATTCCAAAATCAATGGGCATTAATATGGAGTTGGTCCACCCTTTGCTGCTATGACAGCCTCCACTCTTCTGGGGAGGCTTTCCACTAGATTTTGGAACATTGCTGCAGGGACTTGCTCCCATTCAGCCACAAGAGCATTAGTGATGTCGGCCACTGATGTTGGGCGATTAGGCCTGGCTCGCAATCGGCGTTACAATTCATCCCAAAAGTATTCGATGGGGTTGAGGTCAGGGCTCTGTGTGTGCCAGTCAAGTTCTTCCATGGCCTTCCCCAAACTGTTGCCACAAAGTTGGAAGCACAAAATCGTCTAGAAAGCCATTGTAAGCTCCACTGTTAAGATTTCCCTTCACTGGAACTAAGGGTCCGGAACCATCATAAACAGATCCCAGACCATTATCTCGTACCCCTGCACATCGACTAGGTACTCCCTGTATATAGCCATGTTATTACCTCCCTGTATATAGCCATGTTATTACCTGGTACTCCCTGTATATAGCCATGTTATTACCTGGGACTCCCTGTATATAGCCATGTTATTACATGGAACTCCCTGTATATAACCATGTTATTACCTGGTACTTCCTGTATATAGCCATGTTATTACATGGAACTCCCTGTATATAACCATGTTATTACCTGGTACTCCCTGTATATAACCATGTTATTACCTGGTACTTCCTTTATATAACCATGTTATTACATGGTACTCCCTGTATATAGCCATGTTATTACCTGGTACTCCCTGTATATAGCCATGTTATTACCTGGTACTCCCTGTATATAGCCATGTTATTACCTGGTACTCCCTGTATATAGCCATGTTATTACCTGGTACTCCCTGTATATAGCCATGTTATTACCTGGTACTTCCTGTATATAGCAATGTTATTACATGGAACTCCCTGTATATAACCATGTTATTACCTGGTACTTCCTGTATATAGCCATGTTATTACATGGAACTCCTTGTATATAACCATGTTATTACCTGGTACTCCCTGTATATAACCATGTTATTACCTGGTACTTCCTTTATATAACCATGTTATTACATGGTACTCCCTGTATATACCCATGTTATTACCTGGTACTCCCTGTATATAGCCATGTTATTACCTGGTACTCCCTGTATATAGCCATGTTATTACCTGGTACTCCCTGTATATAGCCATGTTATTACCTCCCTGTATATAGCCATGTTATTACCTGGGACTCCCTGTATATAGCCATGTTATTACATGGAACTCCCTGTATATAGCCATGTTATTACATGGAACTCCCTGTATATAGCCATGTTATTACCTGGTACTCCCTGTATGTAGCCATGTTATTATCTGCTTCTTGTATGTAGTCATGTTATTATGTACTTCCTGTATATAGCCATGTTGTTATCTACTTCCTGTATATAACCATGTTGTTATCCACTTCCTGTATATAGCCATGTTGTTATCTACTTCCTGTATATAACCATGTTGTTATCTACTTCCTGTATATAGCCATGTTGTTATCTACTTCCTGTAAATAACCATGTTGTTATCTACTTCCTGTATATTACCATGTTGTTATGTACTTCCTGTATATAACCATGTTGTTATCTACTTCCTGTATATAACCATGTTGTTATCTACTTCCTGTATATAACCATGTTGTTATCTACTTCCTGTATATAACCATGTTGTTATCTACTTCCTGTATATAACCATGTTGTTATCTACTTCCTGTATATAACCATGTTGTTATCTACTTCCTGTATATAACCATGTTGTTTTCTACTTTCTGTATATAACCATGTTGTTATCTACTTCCTGTATATAACCATGTTGTTATCTACTTCCTGTATATAACCATGTTGTTATCTACTTCCTGTATATAACCATGTTGTTATCTACTTCCTGTATATAACCATGTTGTTATCTACTTCCTGTATATAACCATGTTGTTTTCTACTTTCTGTATATAACCATGTTGTTATCTACTTCCTGTATATAACCATGTTGTTATCTACTTCCTGTATATAACCATGTTGTTATCTACTTCCTGTATATAACCATGTTGTTATCTACTTCCTGTATATAACCATGTTGTTATCTACTTCCTGTATATAACCATGTTGTTATTTGTTATTCACTGTGTATTTCTTCTTTGTGCCACTATTTCTGTTTTCATTTGATATTTTTTTAAATTTATCTATAACTCTGCATTGTTGGAAAAGTAAGTAAGCATTTCATTGTTAGTCTACACCTGTCGTTTACAAAGCATTTCCCTGTTAGTCTACAGCTGTTGTTTACCAAGCATTTCCCTGTTAGTCTACACCTGTTGTTTATCAAGCATTTCACTGTTAGTCTACACCTGTTGTTTACCAAGCATTTCACTGTTAGTCTACACCTGTTGTTAACCAAACATTTCCCTGTTAGTCTACACCTGTTGTTTACCAACCATTTCCCTGTTAGTCTACACCTGTTATTTACAAAGCATTTCACTGTTAGTCTACACCTGTCGTTTACAAAGCATGTGACAAATACAATTTTAATTCATAGTTGCATTTTAAGCAATAAGTCCCGAGAAGGTGTGGTACATGCCTAAAATACCATGACTAAGTGTTGCTCTTAGGCATGATGCAACGCATTGCATTTTGGGACATAGATAACACAGACAACGTAATCTCAAATGATGTCCATGTACTCTTGACCTTCTTGTAGAGTTTCATTTATGCTGTCTCAAATCTCTTCTCCCTGTAATACCAATCCCAATCCGATGTGGTGTTCTGATTGGATTAAATGGCAAAACCATGCGTCCAATCATCATGACAATATATTTTCAAGATTCTTTTTTGGGAAAAAGCTATACTCTCAATATTGGGGATGATGGCGTCGTCAGTAGTGGCAGCATTGCTTAGAGTCCAGATTGTGACCCACCACCTTGATTCGGCCTTTTATCTTTATTTAACAAGACAAGTCAGTTAAGAACAAATTCCTATTTACAATGACAGCATTGGAACAGCAGGTTAACTGCCTTGTTCAGGGGCAGAATGACAGACTTTAACCTTGTCAGCTCAGGAATTTGATCTAGCAGCCTTTCGGTTACTGGCCCAACACTCTAACCACTAGGGTACCTGCCGCCCCTGCTGGTCTTATGTCGTATAATTTCAAATGGTGTTTTGGATAAAAGTAGAGACTCAGAGCTAGAAAATTGAACATCAATTTACACTAGATTTTAGGAACAATGAGAAACTAATTCTGCATCGAAAGTTGATAAACCCACTTTTTCTAAAAAATGTCCCATGAATGTTTTTGGTACACCTACTGGGCAGCTCTCCTTTGTCTACACCCATTCAGAATCGTTCACACCCTCTTAAGCTTTAGCCCCACCCATCTCTTTAAGGATTCACATGTGAGGCCATGTGCTATAAACAGAGTGAATACGGCAGTGTAATAATCAATCAACGATTTAAAGACTAAAAGTGATGAAAGTAATAGCAAAATGTCGTAGTTAAAAATGTACTTTATCTAGTCCTTGGTTTATATGCTAATCTAACGTTGGTGCAGCAGGTCATGTTGTTCTTCACATTACTGTCTCTGGTAAACACACACTATATCAAATAAAATGTAAGTTTCTTTGTCACATACACAGGATACACAGGGTGTAAATGGCACATTGAAATGGTTACTTGTACAGTGGATTATTTTTATTTAAACATGTAGCTAGCTAGCTAAACTGTAAACCATAATCCAGACTAACCTTGCATAGTTGAGTATTTTGTTTAGACTTGTAGCTAGCTAGCTAAACTGTGAACCATAATCCATACTAACATGCACCTTGTATAGTTGAGTCTTTTGTTTAGACATGTAGCTAGCTAGCTAAACTGTGAACCATAATCCATACTAACATGCACCTTGTATGGTTGAGTATTTTGTTTAGACGTGTAGCTAGCTAGCTAAACTGTGAACCATAATCCATACTAACATGCATCTTGTATGGTTGAGTATTTTGTTTAGACATGTAGCTAGCTAGCTAGCTAAACTCAGCTAAACTCAGCCCATCCATTATATCAGTCAATCATGGATAGCGGGAAGGTTCCTGTATTTTCTGTGGCTAAACCAACTAGGCTCGTAATTTAACAATTGTATTAGTGTTTACAGATGGCATACAAGTTTGTTATTAAGGCACCTGAAAGTTCACGTTTTTTAAAAACAGGCGTGGCGTGGCTTGGCGTGGCGTGGCGTGGTTTGGCGTGGCTTGGCGTTGCGTGGCTTGGCGTGGCGTGGCTTGGCGTGGCTTGGCATGGCTTGGCGTGGCTTGGCGTGGCGTGGCGTGGCTTGGCGTGGTGTGGCGTGGCTTGGCGTGGCTTGGCGTGGCTTGGCGTGGCGTGGCGTGGCTTGGCTTGGCTTGGCGTGGCTTGGCGTGGCGTGGCGTGGCTTGGCGTTGTGTGGCTTGGTGTTGTGTTGCTTGGCGTGGCGTGGCGTTGTGTTGCTTGGCGTGGCGTGGCTTGGCGTGGCGTTGTGTGGCGTGGCTTGGCGTTGTGTGGCGTTGTGTGGCTTGGCGTTGTGTGGCTTGGCGTTGTGTGGCGTGGCTTGGCATTGTGTGGCGTGGCGTGGCTTGGCGTTGTGTGGATTGGCGTGGCGTGTCGTGGCTTGGCGTGGCGTGGCGTGATTTTGTCAGAAAGTCATTTTCATTGTAAGTTAAAGCGTACTGTTCGATAGCGAGAGGAACTGACAAATCCCTTAAAATACATTCTGAGTCTTTCAATATCTAAACTGTAGGCATTGTCCTTGAAAATAAATGTACATTCCCTTA
Source organism: Oncorhynchus mykiss (assembly GCF_013265735.2). Taxonomy (NCBI): domain Eukaryota; kingdom Metazoa; phylum Chordata; class Actinopteri; order Salmoniformes; family Salmonidae; genus Oncorhynchus; species Oncorhynchus mykiss. The sequence goes on along the minus strand of NC_048575.1, from coordinate 79,671,073 downwards.
TGTCTCTAGACTAGTCCTGGACTAAGAGCCACTTTCAGAATATCCACTGATCACACTTAGAGGCTATTCTCATTGACAAAAGTTTAAAGGAGAGGCACCGCGACAAGATTTCAATTGTCATAATGTGTACATCTACTTTTCAATTGACATTACGTCCATGCCTTACCTTTCAATGTGACGTTCTTTCACTGCAGTTCCAAATTTACTACAAATATCAGCATCACAGCAGCCACTAACCTGTAAGCATGCAAACTATTCAATATTACAAGCAACTTTGAACTTTTCCTCTAAAATATATTAGCCACACTCTTAAATAATGCATGTTAAGACAATGAAAGGGTTAATTTTCTTGTTCGTACCCATATTAAATGTAGCTTGCAAGACAATAACTAACTTGCCTAGTTAAATAAAGGTAAAAAATAAAAATAAAAATAGCACAGCTAACTAGCTACTGCTTAGCTACTAACTTTAGCATATCAAACATGAACATTTACCCCTCTCATAAGAACATAAAAGTACACTAATGTTATCATAAAGTGTTGTTCATAGTATAGTAGCTAAAGAACCTGTTAGGTAGCAAGTTAAACAAAATTATTTCTGCATTCTCCTTAGCTAGCTACTGTAGCTAACTAGCTTCTTCATAATATCTTGCTACTAGTAAGCTGAATCAAATCAAATCAAATGTATTTATAAAGCCCTTCGTACATCAGCTGATATCTCAAAGTGCTGTACAGAAACACAGCCTAAAACCCCAAACAGCAAGCAATGCATGGATTAATTTTTCTGCATCATTTTTGGACAGAAAGTTTCTGATTTTTGCAATGTTGCGTAGATGGAAAAAAGCTGTCCTTGAAACAGTCTTGATATGTTCTTCAAAAGAGAGATCAGGGTCCAGAGTAACGCCGAGGTCCTTCACAGTTTTATTTGAGACGACTGTACAACCATTAAGATTAGAATTGTCAGATTCAACAGAAGATCTCTTTGTTTCTTGGGACCTAGAACAAGCATCTCTGTTTTGTCCGAGTTTAAAAGTAGAAAGTTTGCAGCCATCCACTTCCTTATGTCTGAAACACATGCTTCTAGCGAGGGCAATTTTGGGGCTTCACCATGTTTCATTGAAATGTACAGCTGTGTGTCATCCGCATAGCAGTGAAAGTTAACATTATGTTTTCGAATGACATCCCCAAGAGGTAAAATATATAGTGAAAACAATAGTGGTCCTAAAATGGAACCTTGAGGAACACCGAAATTTACAGTTGATTTGTCAGAGGACAAACCATTCACAGAGACAAACTGATATCTTTCCGACAGATAAGATCTAAACCAGGCCAGAACTTGTCCGTGTAGACCAATTTGGGTTTCCAATCTCTACAAAAGAATGCTGACGTTAGCAGAACCATAGCTGGACAGCTAGCTCAATTTCAGCGTATTAAAGTTAAAAACAAACCCGGCTTCATTTTTATCAATATCATGGAAGTCATTATATGAGGTAAACGCAAATTACAACGGAAAACGTTGTTGGTTGTGTTACACAGTCTAGCAGATGTTATAAAGGGTGTAGCAAAATGGTTATGTTACTGGCTCCTAACGATGCAGTAAACATTTCAATCAAGTACACAAACAAGTTCTTAAAGCTACAGCGACAATTTCAGAATGTAACAGGCTATTACTAAAATTCTAGGTGGAAACTAAATAAAACAAGTATAATGAAAATGTCAATACACTTTAGCTGTTTTAAAAATATTGCTCTGCTATTAGGAGTTTTACTGTAGGAATGTTGGACCCAATGAAATGATTCTGTTTATACTGCCCTGTTTGGAGGGGGGGAAACTGTCAGGTGAGTTTTGTGCACAACCTCCTGAGCAATTTGCAAGTTTACATTACAGTAATTTCTCTGGAGAATCTCATTATCTATGTCAGTGTGAAAATACATTGAGGGCTCAGACACATTGATAGCGTTTGCTAGCTGAGAGAGTACTTAGCACTTCTGAACGTAATTTGCAAACCGAGCGCTCGCTGATTTTACAACGCTAGATTCACAATTCGGTGCGATGCGTGTAAGCCTTTATTAAGAGTGCAATTTGAATTACACCCCTTCGTAGTTGACGCATAAATAATGTGATGTTGCAGCAGATTCTAATCTTTTGGTTGAATGGTAACTGAGCCCTGGCTTAGAGGCAGTAGACAATAGGAGGGATCTGTCTAACAGGGACACATGCTGGGCAGGTGGCGGCGGGGGGAGGGGGGGGGGGGGGGGGGGGGGGGGACAATAGGATGTATCAGGAAGTGGCGGCAACATGCAACCCTCCATTGTGTGTTATGTATTTTGCATGACAACTTCCTGTTCAGCTCCATTAACCAGCTGAGAGCTACAGCATGTGTTTTTACAGTGACACCGGTCCAAATCCAGCAAACTTGATGTCTTTTAGATTTAACACGTGTTCGTGTTCTATTTGCATATGAGGAAAGAATACATATTGTTTCCTTTTTGGTTGGCGTGGCTTGGTGCTGGCGTGGTGTGGTGTGGTGCTGGCGTGGCGTGGCTTGGTGCTGGCGTGGCGTGGTGTGGTGCTGGCGTGGCGTGGCGTGGTGCTGGCGTGGCTTGGTGCTGGCGTGGCGTGGTGCTGGCGTGGCGTGGTGCTGGCGTGGCGTGGCGTGGCGTGGCGTGGTGCTGGCGTGGCGTGGCTTGGCTTGGCGTGGCGTAGCGTGGCTTGGCGTGGCGGTGCGTGGAGGGACGTGGCATGGCGTGGCGTGGTGCTGGCGTGGCTTGGCGTAGCTTGGCGTGGCTTGGCTTGGCGTGACGTGGCTTGGCGTGGCGTGCCGTGACGTGGCTTGGCGTTGCGTTCCTTGGCGTGGCGTGGCGTGGCTTGGCGTGGCGTGGCGTGGCGTGCCTTGGCGAGGCGTGGTGCTGGCGTGGCTTGGCGTGGCTTGGCGTGGCTTGGCGTGGCGTGGCTTGGCGTTGTGCTGGCGTGGCGTGGCGTGGTGCTGGCGTGGCGTGGCTTGGCTTGGCGTGGCTTGGCGTGGCATGGCTTGGCGTTGTGCTGGCGTGGCGTGGTGTGGCTTGGCGTGGCGTGGCTTGGCGTTGTGCTGGCGTGGCGTGGCTTGGCTTGGCGTGGCTTGGCGTTGTGCTGGCTTGGTGTGGCGTGGCTTGGCGTGGCGTGGCTTGGTGCTGGCGTGGCGTGGCTTGGTGCTGGCGTGGCGTGGCGTGGTGTGGTGTGGCGTGGTGCTGGCGTGGCGTGGTGCTGGCGTGGCGTGGCGTGGTGTGGTGTGGCGTGGTGCTGGCGTGGCGTGGTGCTGGCGTGGCGTGGCGTGGTGCTGGCGTGGCTTGGTGCTGGCGTGGCGTGGTGCTGGCGTGGCGTGGCGTGGTGCTGGCGTGGCGTGGCGTGGCTTGGCGTGGCGTAGCGTGGCTTGGCGTGGCGGGGCGTGGCGGGACGTGGCATGGCGTGGCGTGGTGCTGGCGTGGCTTGGCGTAGCATGGCTTGGCGTGGCTTGGCGTGACGTGGCTTGGCGTGGCGTGCCGTGACGTGGCTTGGCGTTGCGTGCCTTGGCGTGGCGTGGTGCTGGCGTGGCTTGGCGTGGCTTGGCGTGGCGTGGCTTGGCGTTGTGCTGGCGTGGCGTGGCGTGGTGCTGGCGTGGCGTGGCTTGGCTTGGCGTGGCTTGGCGTGGCGTGGCTTGGCGTTGTGCTGGCGTGGCGTGGTGTGGCTTGGCGTGGCGTGGCTTGGCGTTGTGCTGGCGTGGCGTGGCTTGGCTTGGCGTGGCTTGGCGTTGTGCTGGCTTGGTGTGGCGTGGCTTGGCGTGGCGTGGCTTGGTGTGGCGGGTGCTGACGTGGCTTGGCGTGGCGTGGCTTGGCTTGGCGTGGCTTGGCTTGGTGTGGCGGGTGCTGACGTGGCTTGGCGTGGCGTGGCTTGGCTTGGCGTGGCTTGGCGTGGCTTGACGTTGTGCTAGCGTGGCGTGGCTTGGCGTGGCGTGGCTTGGCGTTGTGCTGGCTTGGCGTGGCGTGGCTTGGCGTGGCGTGGCTTGGTGTGGCGGGTGCTGACGTGGCTTGGCGTGGCGTGGCTTGGCTTGGCGTGGCTTGGCGTGGCTTGACGTTGTGCTAGCGTGGCGTGGCTTGGCGTGACGTGGCTTGGCGTTGTGCTGGCTTGGCGTGGCGTGGCTTGGCGTGGCGTGGCTTGGTGTGGCGGGTGCTGACGTGGCTTGGCGTGGCTTGGCTTGGCGTGGCTTGGCGTGGCTTGACGTTGTGCTAGCGTGGCGTGGCTTGGCGTGGCGTGGCTTGGCGTGGCGTGGCTTGGCTTGGCGTGGCTTGGCGTGGCTTGGCGTTGTGCTGGCGTGGCGTGGCGTGGCTTGGCGTGGTGCTGGCGTGGCTTGGCGTGGCGTGGCATGGCTTGGCTTGGCGTGGCGTGGCTTGGCGTTGTGCTGGCTTGGCGTGGCGTGGCGTGGCTTGGCGTGGCGTGGCGGGGCGTGGCGGGACGTGGCATGGCGTGGCGTGGTGCTGGCGTGGCTTGGCGTAGCATGGCTTGGCGTGGCTTGGCTTGGCGTGACGTGGCTTGGCGTGGCGTGCCGTGACGTGGCTTGGCGTTGTGTGCCTTGGCGTGGCGTGGCTTGGCTTGGCGTGGCGTGCCTTGGCGTGGCGTGGTGCTGGCGTGGCTTGGCGTGACGTGGCTTGGCGTGGCTTGGCGTGGCGTGGCTTGGCGTTGTGCTGGCGTGGCGTGGCGTGGCATGGTGCTGGCGTGGCGTGGCTTGGTGTGGCTTGGCGTGGCGTGGCTTGGCGTTGTGCTGGCGTGGCGTGGTGTGGCTTGGCGTGGTGTGGCTTGGCGTTGGGCTGGCGTGGCGTGGCTTGGCTTGGCGTGGCTTGGCGTTGTGCTGGCTTGGTGTGGCGTGGCTTGGCGTGGCGTGGCTTGGTGTGGCGGGTGCTGACGTGGCTTGGCGTGGCGTGGCTTGGCTTGGCGTGGTTTGGCGTGGCTTGACGTTTTGCTAGCGTGGCGTGGCTTGGCGTGGCGTGGCTTGGCGTGGCGTGGCTTGGCTTGGCGTGGCTTGGCGTGGCTTGGCGTTGTGCTGGCGTGGCGTGGCGTGGCTTGGCGTGGCGTGGCTTGGCGTGGCGTGGCATGGCTTGGCTTGGCGTGGCGTGGCTTGGCGTTGTGCTGGCGTGGCGTGGCTTGGCGTGGCGTGGCGTGGCTTGGCGTGGCTTGGCGTTGTGCTGTCGTGGCGTGGCGTGGCTTGGCGTGGCGTGGCTTGGCGTTGTGCTGGCTTGGTGTGGCGTGGCGTGGCTTTGCGTGGCATGGTGTGGCTTGGCGTGGCGTGGCTTGGCTTGGTGTGGCTTGGCGTGGTGCTGGCGTGGCTTGGCTTGGCATGGCGTGGCGTGGCTTCGCGTGGCGTGGTGCTGGCGTGGCGTGGTGCTGGCTTGGCGTGGCGTGGCGTGGCTTGGCGTGGCGTGTCGTGGCGTGGTGTGGCGTGATGTGGCGTGGCGTGGTGTGGCGTTGCGTGCTGTGGTGTGGTGTGGCGTGGTGTGGTGTGGTGTGGCGTGGCGTGGCGTTGTGCTGGCTCTGGGTTGGAGATGATGTGCAGCTGGCTTGAGCTTGTCGTTCTCTCTGTGAAAAGGGCCACAGAACAAACACAACCCCTCTGAAAACAGAATCTGGCATATGTTAAACTAAGATAGCGCCATCCGACATTCTTGCAGACCTCAGCTCATTGTGACTTCACCCCGTGAAGGCCCTGCGAGGCAAAAGGTTTCCAAACTATTTCATTTTTTTCTCGTTGAAATCTCAGCAATTTTTTTTTTTTTTTAATAAAATGAGGGCTTAGCATATTCACACCCGCTGCAGGCTAGTACTGTACAGTGTCTGGCTGGCTGCTAGCTGGGTTACAGCAAGCCCTTCACAAAGGTCACAGTTTGACCAATCCTGTTAGTAACAGAAAGACAGACAAGGAATGATGATCACTGTGCCCAGCAGCTAGCTTCAGCATCTGTAGCCATTCCAACATATGCTAGTGAGAATTTCTATATATTTTTAGCATTAAATATGGTGGCAGATAGAATTTTGTTCCAAGGTATATACAGTGGCGCTAAAATGTATTTAGTCAGCCACCAATTGTGCAAGTTCTCCCACTTAAAAAGATGAGAGATGCAACTCCATAATTTGCAAATAAATTCATAAAAAATCCTACAATGTGATTTTCATTTTTTTTCTTCTCATTTTGTCTGTCATAGTTGAAGTGTACCTATGATGAAAATTACAGGCCTCTCTCATCTTTTTAAGTGGGAGAACTTGCACAATTGGTGGCTGACTAAATACTTTTTAGCGCCACTGTACATATATATATATATAAATATATATAGCAAGTTAATCCTTCCCTCTGTTCTCTGAAAACCTGTTTAATATAAGGTAGTTAATGCCACCACTGATGATGATGTTTCTTGCACAATTTAATTTATAGTCGATCGAGGGTCCAGAAATGGGAGGCATTGTAAAATATTTCCATTATGTGGGGAATGTCGTAAGGTAGTAAAGGCTTTTTACGGCTCTCAATCTGTTGTTGTTCCGGGGTTTTTTTTTTTATCTGTTAAACTTCACTGAATATTTTAATGGTGCTTCTTAAACAGGAGGAAATATCTGTCTGAGACACTTTTACACGAAGTCTCTCTCGCGCTCATACCTTTGAATGGGCATTAAAAATAACAGCAAATTCTCTCTCACTCTCACTCTCTCCTAATCTCGCCTACTCTCTCCTACTCTCACTCTCTCCTTCTCTCTCCTTCTCTTTCCTACTCTCTCCTTCTCTCTCCTACTCCTTCTCTCTCCTACTCTCTCCTTCTCTCTCCTACTCACTCTCTCCTTCTCTCTCCTACTCTCTCCTTCTCTCTCCTACTCTCTCCTACTCTCACTCTCACTCTCTCCTTCTCTCTCCTCTCCTACTCTCTCCTACTCTCACTCTCACCCTCTCCTTCTCTCTCCTACTCTCTCCTACTCTCACTCTCACGCTCTCCTACTCTCTCCTACTCTCTCCTACTCTCTCATTCTCTCTCATTCTCTCTCCTACTCTCTCACACTCTCTCCTACTCTCTCCTTCTCTCTCCTACTCTCTCCTACTCTCTCCTTCTCTCTCCTACTCTCTCCTACTCTCTCCTACTCTCACTCTCTCCTACTCTCTCCTACTCTCACTCTCTCCTACTCTCTCCTACTCTATCCTTCTCTCTCCTACTCTCTCCTACTCTCTCCTACTCTCTCCTTCTCTCTCCTTCTCTCTCCTACTCTCTCCTTCTCTCTCCTACTCTCTCCTTCTCTCTCCTACTCTCTCCTTCTCTCTCTCCTACTCTCTCCTACTCTCTCCTTCTCTCTCCTACTCTCCTACTCTCACTCTCTCCTACTCTCTCCTACTCTTTCCTACTCTCACTCTCTCCTACTCTCTCCTTCTCTCTCCTACTCTCTCCTACTCTCCTTCTCTCTCCTACTCTCTCCTTCTCTCTCCCACTCTCTCCTTCTCTCTCCTACTCTCTCCTTCTCTCTCCTACTCTCTCCTTCTCTCTCCTACTCTCTCCTTCTCTCTCTCCTACTCTCTCCTACTCTCTCCTTCTCTCTCCTACTCTCCTACTCTCACTCTCTCCTTCTCTCTCCTACTCTCCTACTCTCACTCTCTCCTACTCTCTCCTTCTCTCTCCTACTCCTTCTCTCTCCTACTCTCTCCTTCTCTCTCCTACTCTCTCCTACTCTCTCTTTCTCTCTCCTTCTCTCTCCTTCTCTCTCCTTCTCTCTCCTACTCTCTCCTACTCTCTCCTTCTCTCTCCTACTCTCTCCTTCTCTCTCCTTCTCTCTCCTACTCTCTCCTACTCTCTCCTACTCTCTTCTTCTCTCTCCTACTCTCTCCTACTCTCTCCTACTCTCTCCTACTCTCTCCTTCTCTCTCCTACTCTCTCCTACTCTCTCCTTCTCTCTCCTACTCTCTCCTACTCTCTCCTTCTCTCTCCTTCTCTCTCCTACTCTCTCCTACTCTCTCCTACTCTCTCCTTCTCTCTCCTACTCTCTCCTTCTCTCTCCTACTCTCTCCTTCTCTCTCTCCTACTCTCTCCTACTCTCTCCTTCTCTCTCCTACTCTCCTACTCTCACTCTCTCCTACTCTCTCCTACTCTATCCTACTCTCACTCTCTCCTACTCTGTCCTACTCTCTCCTTCTCTCTCCTACTCCTTCTCTCTCCTACTCTCTCCTTCTCTCTCCTACTCTCTCCTACTCTCTCTTTCTCTCTCCTTCTCTCTCCTTCTCTCTCCTACTCTCTCCTACTCTCTCCTTCTCTCTCCTACTCTCTCCTACTCTCTCCTACTCTCTCCTTCTCTCTCCTTCTCTCTCCTACTCTCTCCTACTCTCTCCTACTCTCTCCTTCTCTCTCCTACTCTCTCCTACTCTCTCTTTCTCTCTCCTTCTCTCTCCTTCTCTCTCCTACTCTCTCCTACTCTCTCCTTCTCTCTCCTACTCTCTCCTTCTCTCTCCTACTCTCTCCTACTCTCTCCTACTCTCACTCTCTCCTACTCTCTCCTACTCTCACTCTCTCCTACTCTCTCCTACTCTATCCTTCTCTCTCCTACTCTCTCCTACTCTCTCCTACTCTCTCCTTCTCTCTCCTTCTCTCTCCTACTCTCTCCTTCTCTCTCCTACTCTCTCCTTCTCTCTCCTACTCTCTCCTTCTCTCTCTCCTACTCTCTCATACTCTCTCCTTCTCTCTCCTACTCTCTCCTACTCTCTCCTACTCTCACTCTCTCCTACTCTCTCCTACTCTCACTCTCTCCTACTCTCTCCTACTCTATCCTTCTCTCTCCTACTCTCTCCTACTCTCTCCTACTCTCTCCTTCTCTCTCCTTCTCTCTCCTACTCTCTCCTTCTCTCTCCTACTCTCTCCTTCTCTCTCCTACTCTCTCCTTCTCTCTCTCCTACTCTCTCCTACTCTCTCCTTCTCTCTCCTACTCTCCTACTCTCACTCTCTCCTACTCTCTCCTACTCTTTCCTACTCTCACTCTCTCCTACTCTCTCCTTCTCTCTCCTACTCTCTCCTACTCTCCTTCTCTCTCCTACTCTCTCCTTCTCTCTCCCACTCTCTCCTTCTCTCTCCTACTCTCTCCTTCTCTCTCCTACTCTCTCCTTCTCTCTCCTACTCTCTCCTTCTCTCTCTCCTACTCTCTCCTACTCTCTCCTTCTCTCTCCTACTCTCCTACTCTCACTCTCTCCTTCTCTCTCCTACTCTCCTACTCTCACTCTCTCCTACTCTCTCCTACTCTATCCTACTCTCACTCTCTCCTACTCTCTCCTACTCTCTCCTTCTCTCTCCTACTCCTTCTCTCTCCTACTCTCTCCTTCTCTCTCCTACTCTCTCCTACTCTCTCTTTCTCTCTCCTTCTCTCTCCTTCTCTCTCCTTCTCTCTCCTACTCTCTCCTTCTCTCTCCTACTCTCTCCTACTCTCTCCTTCTCTCTCCTACTCTCTCCTTCTCTCTCCTTCTCTCTCCTACTCTCTCCTACTCTCTCCTACTCTCTTCTTCTCTCTCCTACTCTCTCCTACTCTCTCCTTCTCTCTCCTACTCTCTCCTACTCTCTCCTACTCTCTCCTTCTCTCTCCTACTCTCTCCTTCTCTCTCCTACTCTCTCCTACTCTCTCCTTCTCTCTCCTTCTCTCTCCTACTCTCTCCTACTCTCTCCTACTCTCTCCTTCTCTCTCCTACTCTCTCCTTCTCTCTCCTACTCTCTCCTTCTCTCTCTCCTACTCTCTCCTACTCTCTCCTTCTCTCTCCTACTCTCCTACTCTCACTCTCTCCTACTCTCTCCTACTCTATCCTACTCTCACTCTCTCCTACTCTCTCCTACTCTCTCCTTCTCTCTCCTACTCCTTCTCTCTCCTACTCTCTCCTTCTCTCTCCTACTCTCTCCTACTCTCTCTTTCTCTCTCCTTCTCTCTCCTTCTCTCTCCTACTCTCTCCTACTCTCTCCTTCTCTCTCCTACTCTCTCCTACTCTCTCCTACTCTCTCCTTCTCTCTCCTTCTCTCTCCTACTCTCTCCTACTCTCTCCTACTCTCTCCTTCTCTCTCCTACTCTCTCCTACTCTCTCTTTCTCTCTCTTTCTCTCTCCTTCTCTCTCCTACTCTCTCCTTCTCTCTCCTACTCTCTCCTTCTCTCTCCTACTCTCTCCTACTCTCTCCTACTCTCACTCTCTCCTACTCTCTCCTACTCTCACTCTCTCCTACTCTCTCCTACTCTATCCTTCTCTCTCCTACTCTCTCCTACTCTCTCCTACTCTCTCCTTCTCTCTCCTTCTCTCTCCTACTCTCTCCTTCTCTCTCCTACTCTCTCCTTCTCTCTCCTACTCTCTCCTTCTCTCTCTCCTACTCTCTCATACTCTCTCCTTCTCTCTCCTACTCTCCTACTCTCACTCTCTCCTACTCTCTCCTACTCTTTCCTACTCTCACTCTCTCCTACTCTCTCCTTCTCTCTCCTACTCTCTCCTACTCTCCTTCTCTCTCCTACTCTCTCCTTCTCTCTCCCACTCTCTCCTTCTCTCTCCTACTCTCTCCTTCTCTCTCCTACTCTCTCCTTCTCTCTCCTACTCTCTCCTTCTCTCTCTCCTACTCTCTCCTACTCTCTCCTTCTCTCTCCTACTCTCCTACTCTCACTCTCTCCTTCTCTCTCCTACTCTCCTACTCTCACTCTCTCCTACTCTCTCCTACTCTATCCTACTCTCACTCTCTCCTACTCTCTCCTACTCTCTCCTTCTCTCTCCTACTCCTTCTCTCTCCTACTCTCTCCTTCTCTCTCCTACTCTCTCCTACTCTCTCTTTCTCTCTCCTTCTCTCTCCTTCTCTCTCCTTCTCTCTCCTACTCTCTCCTTCTCTCTCCTACTCTCTCCTACTCTCTCCTTCTCTCTCCTACTCTCTCCTTCTCTCTCCTTCTCTCTCCTACTCTCTCCTACTCTCTCCTACTCTCTTCTTCTCTCTCCTACTCTCTCCTACTCTCTCCTACTCTCTCCTTCTCTCTCCTACTCTCTCCTACTCTCTCCTACTCTCTCCTTCTCTCTCCTACTCTCTCCTACTCTCTCCTTCTCTCTCCTACTCTCTCCTACTCTCTCCTACTCTCTCCTACTCTCTCCTTCTCTCTCCTTCTCTCTCCTACTCTCTCCTACTCTCTCCTTCTCTCTCCTACTCTCTCCTTCTCTCTCCTACTCTCTCCTTCTCTCTCTCCTACTCTCTCCTACTCTCTCCTTCTCTCTCCTACTCTCCTACTCTCACTCTCTCCTACTCTCTCCTACTCTATCCTACTCTCACTCTCTCCTACTCTCTCCTACTCTCTCCTACTCTCTCCTTCTCTCTCCTACTCCTTCTCTCTCCTACTCTCTCCTTCTCTCTCCTACTCTCTCCTACTCTCTCTTTCTCTCTCCTTCTCTCTCCTCTCTCCTACTCTCTCCTACTCTCTCCTTCTCTCTCCTACTCTCTCCTACTCTCTCCTACTCTCTCCTTCTCTCTCCTTCTCTCTCCTACTCTCTCCTACTCTCTCCTACTCTCTCCTTCTCTCTCCTACTCTCTCCTACTCTCTCCTTCTCTCTCTCCTACTCTCTCCTACTCTCTCCTTCTCTCTCCTACTCTCTCCTTCTCTCTCCTACTCTCTCCTTCTCTCTCTCCTACTCTCTCCTACTCTCTCCTTCTCTCTCCTACTCTCCTACTCTCACTCTCTCCTACTCTCTCCTACTCTATCCTACTCTCACTCTCTCCTACTCTCTCCTACTCTCTCCTTCTCTCTCCTACTCCTACTCTCTCCTACTCTCTCCTTCTCTCTCCTACTCTCTCCTACTCTCTCTTTCTCTCTCCTTCTCTCTCCTTCTCTCTCCTACTCTCTCCTACTCTCTCCTTCTCTCTCCTACTCTCTCCTACTCTCTCCTTCTCTCTCCTACTCTCTCCTTCTCTCTCCTACTCTCTCCTTCTCTCTCCTACTCTCTCCTTCTCTCTCTCCTACTCTCTCCTACTCTCTCCTTCTCTCTCCTACTCTCCTACTCTCACTCTCTCCTACTCTCTCCTACTCTATCCTACTCTCACTCTCTCCTACTCTCTCCTACTCTCTCCTTCTCTCTCCTACTCCTTCTCTCTCCTACTCTCTCCTTCTCTCTCCTACTCTCTCCTACTCTCTCTTTCTCTCTCCTTCTCTCTCCTTCTCTCTCCTACTCTCTCCTTCTCTCTCCTACTCTCTCCTTCTCTCTCCTACTCTCTCCTCTCTCCTTCTCTCTCCTACTCTCTCTTTCTCTCTCCTTCTCTCTCCTTCTCTCTCCTACTCTCTCCTACTCTCTCCTACTCTCTCCTACTCTCTCCTACTCTCTCCTACTCTCTCCTTCTCTCTCCTACTCTCTCCTACTCTCTCCTTCTCTCTCCTACTCTCTCCTTCTCTCTCCTACTCTCTCCTTCTCTCTCCTACTCTCTCCTTCTCTCTCCTTCTCTCTCCTACTCTCTCTTTCTCTCTCCTTCTCTCTCCTACTCTCTCCTACTCTCTCCTTCTCTCTCCTACTCTCTCCTACTCTCTCCTACTCTCTCCTTCTCTCTCCTACTCTCTCCTACTCTCTCCTTCTCTCTCCTACTCCTTCTCTCTCCTACTCTCTCCTTCTCTCTCCTACTCTCTCCTACTCTCTCTTTCTCTCTCCTTCTCTCTCCTTCTCTCTCCTACTCTCTCCTACTCTCTCCTACTCTCTCCTACTCTCTCTTTCTCTCTCCTTCTCTCTCCTTCTCTCTCCTTCTCTCTCCTACTCTCTCCTACTCTCTCCTTCTCTCTCCTACTCTCTCCTACTCTCTCCTACTCTCTCCTACTCTCTCCTACTCTCTCTTTCTCTCTCCTTCTCTCTCCTACTCTCTCCTTCTCTCTCCTTCTCTCTCCTACTCTCTCCTTCTCTTTCTGTTTTATATATTAATTATTAGTCTTTCTTTAACAGGGCTGTAAAGGTTACACCGTCATTTAAGCAGCAGTTGAGGCAGATTGATGTTTATGTCACTACGTTTCCAAATGGAATGTACTGACTCTCTTGGCCACTCTACATAAAGTAGAAATGAGCTTCAGCCGTCGTTGACATTGCAGATAAAGCAAAATACTGCCTTAACTGGAGGAGGGGAGACAACAGCAGCTAGATGGGTGAAGAGATAACAGCATTCTATCATGATAAAGTTGACTTTTTCGTGATGCATTGATATGCTGTCAACATTGAGAATAACCCTTTATTGATAAAGATATGTGAGATTAACATTTGAAGATTAAAATGTAATGTAAAGCAGGCAGTGTGTATCGTATTAACAGACAGATCATCTCCACAATATCTATAGAGACTAATCCATGCAGTCTGTATCGGGCTAACAGACAGATTATCTCCAGACTATCTATAGAGACTAATCCATGCAGTGTGTATCGTGCTAACAGACAGATTATCTCCAGACTATCTATAGAGACTGATCCATGCAGTCTGTATCATGCTAACAGACAGATTATCTCCAGACTATCTATAGAGACCCGTGGCAGTCGGTGCTGTTTAAGATGAGGGAGGATTATAATTTTTTTCCATGAGCATGGCCTTTTTCCTATTACAGTATATTGGATGACTAATATTCCATTCACCCAGCTCAATGTAACATCGATAGGTTTAGGCTACTGCATGATACTCCAATTTTCCCTATACCCATCATGAGGTTGCTACAATTTAGCCTATGAATGAAAATGTACAACATAGGTGCACAGGTTAAGAGAAATCTGAGTAATCAAGGTGACAGATTCAATACCGCCTTGCACAATCTGCATATAGCTGATCTAGGGCGTAATCATTAGTTGAGCAGTTGCAATCTAAAGTTTCTATTAGACAAATTAAGGTACATTTATCCCCGTATCGTTCCATTTGCTCCCGTTTAAGAACGGAAGCAAACACAGTTCACTTTCACAGCAGCCACATATAAACAGAATGGTCCTTTTGATTGTTGGGATAATTCCTTCTTACATCTACGCTGTCTCCTCCTTTCAACTTTTCCCTTTGCTTGTGGACTTCAGTGCACAACACATCAGCTGTCTGTGACCAGGTGAAAAAAACAGTAAGTTAAACTTTCTAGACTGTTAGTCTACACCTTACCTTGTTATGTACTTCCTGTATAAAGCCATGTTGTTATCTACTTCCTGTTTATAGCCATGTTATCATCTACTTCCTGTATATAGCCATGTTGTTATCTACTTCCTGTATATAGTCATGTTGTAATCCACTTCCTGTTTATAGCCATGTTGTTATCTACTTCCTGTTTATAGCCATGTTATCATCTACTTCATGTATATAGCCATGTTGTTATCTACTTCCTGTATATAGTCATGTTGTAATCCACTTCCTGTTTATAGCCATGTTGTTATCTACTTCCTGTATATAACCATTTATCTGTAACTCTGCATTGTTGGAAAAGGCCCCATAAGTAGACTGTTAGTCTACACCTGTTGTTTACAAAGCATGTGACAAATAACATTTGATTTGATTTGATAGGTGCATTTTGGGACATAGATAACACAGACAACATCATCTCAAATGATGTCCATGGACTCTTGACCTTCTTGTAGAGTTTCATTTATGCTGTCTCAAATCTCTTCTGCCTGTAATACCAATCCCAATCCGATGTGGTGTTCTGATTGGATTAAATGGCAAAACCATGCGTCCAATCATCATGACAATATATTTTTCAAGATTATCTTTGGGGAAAAAGCTATAGTCTCAAAATTGGGGATGATGGCATACTCGTTAGTGGCAGCATTGCTTAGAATCCAAATTGTGACCCACCACCTCGATTCGGTCGAATGTCGCAAAATTGTAAATGTTTTTTTATTTTTTATTACATTGGATAAAAGTAGCGATTTAGAGCTAGAAAATTGAATATCAAAAACTGCAGTTGAGTAACAATGGGAAACTAATTCTGCTTTGAAAGTTGACTTTTGAAACCCACTTTTGAGAAAATGGCACTTGAATGTTTTGGGACACCCACTGGGCAGCTTTGTCTACACCCATTCAGCATCGTTCACACCATCTTAAGCCTTAGCCCCACCCATCTCTTTAAGGATTCACATGTGAGGCCATGTGCTATAACCAGAGTGAGTACAGTAGTGTACCAAACAACCAACAATTTAAAGACTGAAAGTAAATGAAAGTAATAGCCAAAAGATGTAGTAAAAAATGTACTTTATCTAGTCCTTGGTTTATATGCTAATCTAACGTTGGTGCAGGTCATGTTGTTCTTCACATTACTGTCTCTGGTAAACACACACTATATAAAATAAAATCTAAGTTTCTTTGTCACATACACAGGATACACAGGGTGTAAATGGTACAGTGAAATGGTTACTTGTACAGTGGATTATTTTTATTTAAACATGTAGCTAGCTAGCTAAACTGTGAACCATAATCCATACTAACATGCACCTTGAATGAATTTGCAGGTAGCTAAAGCTAAGCAACTAGGTTCAATGTTAGCTAGCTATCATAAGGCTATAACTGGTAATTCAAATGGCTTTCAGAGATACAAATAATATTACTACACAGATCATACATGCAACGTTCGCTAGCGAGCCCGCCAGCTAATGTTATCCCAGTCAGCTAACATTAGCTAGCTAGCTAACAGTACACTTTAACTTGCAATGAAAACCATTTTCTGATAAAATATTAGACTCTTACCAGCGTAATGCTTTTCCATCTGTCATGGTTGCCATGGTTACCCTTAGTTCTTAGTGGGTATTGTCATGATGAAACAGGAAAGGGTCTTCCCCAAACTGTTGCCACAAAGTTGGAAGCACAGAATCGTCTAGAATGTAATTGCATGCTGTATTGTTAAGATTCCCTTCACTTGAACTAATGGTCCTAGCCCCAACCATGAAAAACAACCTCAGACCATTATTCCTCCTCCATCAAACTTTACAGTTGGTACTACACATTGGCGCAGGTAGCGTTCTCCTGGCATCCACCAAATCCAGATTCGACGCTTGGCATTGCGTGATTGTGATTGTAGGCTTGTGTGCGGCTGCTCAGCCATGGAAACCCATTTCAAGAAGCTCCCGACAATCAGTTATTGTGCTGACGTTGGTTTCAGAGACAGATTAGAAATCAGTAGTGAGTGTTGCAACCGAGGACAGACGATTTTTATGCTCAATGCGCATTAGCAGTCCTGTTCTGTGAGCTTGTGTGGCCTACCACTTCACGGCAGAGCCGTTGTTGCTCCTAGACGTTTCCACTTCACAATAACAGCACTTACAGTTGACCGGTGGCTGCTCTAGCAGGGCAGAAAATTTTGATGACTGACTTGTTGGAAAGGTGGCATCGTCTGACGGTGCCACGTTGAAAGTCACTGAGCTCTTCAGTAAGGTCATTCTACTGCCAATGTTTGTCTATGGAGATTGCATGTCTGTGTGCACGATATACACCTGTCAGTGTGGCTGAAATAGCCGAATCCACTAATTTGAAGCCGTGTCCACATACTTTTGTATTTATAGTGTATCTACCTATAGTACCTCACACCACTGCATGTGGACTCAGTACTGGTACCCCCGCGTATATTGCAAAAAGGAGACTCAGGGAAATAAATTATACAAATTATATTTTGAGTTATTTTCATGAAATAAACACACAGTGATTAATTACAAATACAGTGATGATTTAAAAATAGATTTAAAAAAAGTTACCGTCGCTCATTGTGTATTTACTCCTCGTGCTATTATTTTTCTATTTTTGTCTCAATTTTTATTTCTGTTGTTTACGAAGCGCGTCACAAATAACATGTGATTTGATACCTCGCCACTTCATCAGATCATTTTCTACAATTCTACACATTTTTTGCCATTTTGTAATCGATCCATGTTGACCATCCCCGTCACAGATTATTACAGACACATTATCTTATCTTAGTATCGTAGACATCGTCACTCTCGCTTTGCAGACCTTCAAAACAGAATTCAACGATTAAATTAGTTCCATTGTGCCAGGCAAGCTCAATCAAGCTAAATTAAATCCTGTTTAAGTCTTTAAAAGGTTTTAAATACTATTTGAACCCAGGTTGGGTGTTCTGGTGGTGTAATCTGCTTTTCAGAGATAGCTGGAAACCCTTCAGGAACCCCCCCCCCCCCACCCACCACCACCACCACCACCCACCCTCCCTCCCTCATAACCCAGGACCATGTGTTTGACTATTTATAGGTGAACATATCACTGAGGCCCAGTGAGAACATCTGTCTACCCAGAGTATAATCTCTCAAATGAAAATGTTTGTGTTTTCTTGAGCTCTTTTTCAATATGTCTTCCTCCTGTTACAAGCTTAGCCACAGTAAGGAGTGAAGACCCTAAAGGAATCCAATTCCCCCCTCCTCCCCTCCACCCATCCACCTCTCCTCCCCTCTACCCATCCATCCCTCCTCCCCTCCACCCCTCCTCCACTCCACCCCTCCTCCCCTCCACCACTCCTCCCCTCCACCACTCCACCCATCCACTCCTCCACCACTCCACCCCTAGACCCATCCACCCCTCCACCCCTCCACCCCTAGACCCATCCACCCCTCCTCCCCTCCACCCCTCCACCTATGTGGTGCATCATTATCATTTTGACCCCTCCTGATATCTTCATCTAAGCCCCCATGTTTTGGTGAACATGATGACATATTCTGAGATCAGTGTTTTAAATCACCTCGATTAAAGTATGTCAATATGTTCTGGTTCAGCGCTGGTGTTGTAAGCAGGGGAGGAACACAGCCCAAATCTAACATGGGAGGCTGGAGGAGGTCCTCACAGTTCTGAGAACAAAATAATCAAGAAATGCCAAACAGATTATCATCAACAAGGGGATACTACCAAGAACCAAACAAAACCGGGATGTTCATGAGCCAAAGTGCGACGTTACAAACTGAAAATGGTTTCACAAACCATTGCAGTACTCACCGGAGAGTAGGTTAGGACTAGGAAAGTACTTCGGTCAGCAGAGAGCAACAGTATGTGAAGAGGAGAAAGATAGAGAGAGCGATAAAAGAGAGAGAGAGATATAAAGAGAGATAAAGAGAGAGAGAGAACAGGGAGAGAGAGAGATATATAAAGAGAGAGATAAAGAGAGAGAGAGAGAACAGGGAGAGAGGGAGAGAGACAGAAAGAGAGAGGGAGAGACAGAGACAGAGAGAGACAGAGACCGAGAGAGAGAGACATAGACACAGATAGAGAGACAGAGACACAGAGAGAGAGACAGAGAGACAGAGAGAGAGAGAGAGAGAGGAGGATATCAACATGGTATGCAACAGTAGTCACAGCAGATGGGCATATCACACAGAACACTGTGAGAGTTCCAGTTCTGACTACTGGGCAGTGAAAAAGTTGCTTTAACACATAATTCGATAACACACTTCAGTTAGGACTGAGTGGGCCGGCCCTGAGCTCTCCAAAAGCTTGACTCTGGGGTGATGAAAATCTGTGCTTGGCTCTCAAATAATGATCCATTCCATGGCTGCTGGAGAATGGTCTGCGTCCTAGATGGCACCTTATTCCCTATATAGTGCACTACTTTAGACCTGAGCCTTATTCCCAATATAGTGCACTACTTTAGACCTGAGCCTTAATCCCTATATAGAGCACTACTTTAGACCTGAGCCTTATTCCCTATATAGAGCACTACTTTAGACCTGAGCCTTATTCCCCATATTGAGCACTACTTTTTTTTTTTTTTACCAGGGACCAAAGGTGGAGCACTACATATATAGGATCTTAATTTGATCACCCTATTATTGCTGAGAATTTTTCTGCAGATTAGCTTTTTTGAGTTACAATACATTCACTGAAAATCCACGCTAACACACAGTGATATTAAAGCTGCATTCACATGCTCGTCTGAGCTTCCTATTTCCAAGCAGTGATGTCGGAAATACGACTTTGTTTAATTAATCTTTTTTTTCTTTTTCTTTTTTTAAATGTGTCTTTTCCCCCTCTTTTTTATTTTAGCTAGCTTGTTAAGATAGCTAACGTTGCTTATAGTTAAGTTAGCTAGCTTGTTAAGATAGCTAACGTTGCTTATAGTTAAGTTAGCTAGCTTGTTAAGATAGCTAACGTTGCTTATAGTTAAGTTAGCTAGCTTGTTAAGATAGCTAACGTTGCTTATAGTTAAGTTAGCTAGCTTGTTAAGATAGCTAACGTTGCTTACAGTTATGTTAGCTAGTTTGCTTAACATTGACAATATGATCAAACTAGCTACATTGGGTCCTACCCATATTGCAGTGGTCAAAAACAGTTTCGTTGTCATCTTTTGTTTGAAAAGGTCAAAGGTCAGAGGTGAAATGTCCCAGCTGTACAACTCGGGCATTTTCTCTGGGTTTTCCAGATAGTAAATCCGACTTGAAAGGTCGTTCAAGTGAAACTTCCCAGTCAGAACAAGGAACTTCCGATAACTCCAATAGCATGTGATGGCAGCATATAGCCTCCCTGCAGTCTTTTAAATTATATTTTTAAATAATCACTATATGTCCAATACATCACTGTGTGTGTTTATTTCATGAAAATAACTCCAAATATATTTTCTATCATTTATTTCCTTTAGTCTCCTTTTTGTGATTAAAACTCCTGTCTGCTCGTGTGGGCGTGTTGATAAAAATATATTTACATACACAGCCCTGATTGGCAGATATGTTCATCTAGACTCTAGAACCTGCAGTACCTCGCTTACACTTTCCCAAAGTAGGAAGATGCATATGCAAATAAAAGACGACTGATCATTGGTCTGAATAATCAGATCAGATTGTGATGTGTCATGCTGTGGCCAGAAACGCCATCCCACTTGAACAGGCTCTTACACTAAAAGGGCATTATCATCATTTTCATAATTGAATGTTTTTTTTTTTGGAAATTACGTTTTTGATTGCACTGCCCCTAACAGTATTGCAGTTTTCATGTAGCCTACTTTTGACCAGCTAATAGCCTAGAAACCAATCAAGCAACTAAAGATTCCATTCTTCTTGCTGCAGGGTTATTTCGCTGTATATACTGTAGGTCAAATTAATAAAATCCTACACCTGTATTTAGGTAATAGGGTTTCCTTCTGTCTGTGGTGGTGTTGGAGAACAATAGCAATATACAATGTATACAATATACAGTGGCAAGAAAATGGATGTGAACCCTTTGGAATTACCTGCATTTCTGAATAAATTGGACATATATTTGGGTCTGATCTTGATCTAAGTCACAACAATAGACAAACACAGTCTGCTTAAACTAATAACACAAACATTATTGTATTTTTCTTGTCTATATTGAATGCATAATTTAAACATTCACAGTTTAGGTTGGAAAAAGTATGTGAACCCCTAGGATAATGACTTCTCCAAAAGCTAATTGGAGTCAGGAGTCAGCTAACCTGGTGTCTAATCAATGAGACGAGATTGGAGATGTTGGTTAGAGGTTTTCCTGCCCAATAAAAACACTCACAAAATTGAAGTTCGCTATACACAAGAAGCATTGCCTGATATGAACCATGCCACGAACAAAAGAGATCTCAGAAGACCTACGTTTAAGAATTGTTGCCTTGCATAGGGGTTACAAAAGTATCTCTAAAAGTCAGTCCACGGTAAGACAAATTGTCTATAAATGGATACATTTCAGCATTGTTGCTACTCTCCCTAGGAGTTGCAGTCCTGTAAAGATGACTGCCAGAGCACAGCTCAGAATGCTCAATGAGGTTAAGAAGAATCCTAGAGTGTTAGCTAAAGACTTACATAAATCTCTGGAACATGTTAACGTCTCTGTTGACGAGTCTACGATACGTAAAACACTAAAGAAACAATGGTGTTCATGGGAGGACACCACGGAAGAAGCCACTGCTGTCCAAAAAAAAACATTGCTGCAGGTCTGAAGTTTGCAAAAGAGCACCTGGATGTTCCACAGCGCTACTGGCAAAATATTCTGTGGACAGATGAAACTAAAGTTGTGATGTTTGGAAGGAACACACAACACTATGTGTGGAGAAAAAAAGACACAGCACACCAACATCAAAACCTCCTCCCAACTGTAAAGTATGGTGGAGGGAGCATCACGGTTTGGGGCTGCTTTGCTGCCTCAGGGCCTGGACAGCTTGCTATCATCGACGGAAAAATGTATTCCCAAGTTTATCAAGACATTTTGCAGTAGAATGTAAGGTTATCTGTCCGCCAACTAAATCTATACAGAAGTTGGGTGATGCAACAGGACAACGACCCAAAAGACAGAAGTAAATCGAACAACAGAATGGCTTGAACAGAAGAAAATACGCCTTCGGAAATGACCCAGTCAGAGTCCTGACCTCAACCCGATTGATATGCTGTGGCATGACCTCAAGAGAGAGGTTCACACCAGACATCCCAAGAATATTGTGGTACTGAAACAGTTTTGTAAAGAGGAACGTTCCAAAATGCCTCCTGATCGTTGTGCAGGTCTGATCCGCAACTACAGAAAACGTTTGGTTGAGGTTATTGCTGCCAAATGACGGTCAACCTGTTATTAAATCCAAGGGTTCACATACTTTTCCCAACCTGTGAATGTTTACGTGGTGTGTTCAATAAAGATATGAAAAATTAAGAATTGTTTGTGTGTTATTAGTTTAAGCAGACTGTGTTTGTCTATTGTTGTGACTTAGATGAAGATCAGATACAATTTATGCAGAAATCCAGGTAATTCTGAAGGGGTTCGCATACTTTTTCTTCCCACTTTACAGACAGAAAGTACAGAGAGAGATGCACGGATCGGAACTGACCATTGGCATGCATCTCCTCCCATAACCATAATGCAAACCATTTACTGGATACAGAAACATATACAGTATGAGTCATATGAGAGAGAGCGAAGTCTATCTATGAAGAGGGTTCGGAGCTGGCATGGGGAGGGATAAGGACATGGGGAAAGGAGGGGGCAGAGACTGAGGAGAGGAGCGGGCAGGTGGCGGTAGGGGTATAGGGCAGCTTATGGGGAGGGAGAGTCAGTGGGACGAGATGGGGAGAGGGGGGAGGAGAGAAGAGAGGAGGGGGCAGGTGGTGATAGGGTATAGGGCCGCTTATGGGGGAGGGAGAGTCAGTGGGACGAGATGGGGGGAGGAGAGAAGAGAGGAGAGGTGGAGGGGAAAGGGGAGGTTGGAGGGTCGGGGGGATTGCCGGTGTGGGTGGAGGTACTGATGGACATGTTTCCCACAGCTCCGTGTCACCCCGGGATCATCGCACATGATTACTAGGGGATCAGTGTGATCGGCTGTCGCTGATTTCAACGACATCTGTCCATGAGGTGAGACAAGCTGTGACATGGAGCGTCCCAGATCAGACGTGAAATCTTATCTCCTGCAGATTTTCAACCATAATGGTTCAGTAAAACCTCCTTGTGTTTCTGAGGATATAACAACAGCCAAGGCAAAGTTAATTCAGATTCAGAATGAAAGAAAGGTCTTCTCCATCGGCTCAGAGACAGGACAAGTACTGAGACTCTTAAACAGAACCCTATTTCCTACGAGGCTCTGGACAAAAGCAGTGGACTAAATAGAGAATAGGGTTCTATTTTGGATGCACGTCCAGACACTTATCGCAGCGACAACATATGTAGGATACTAATTTGATCAATATTTTGCTGCTGAGATTTTTCCTGCAAAGAAGTACATGCAAACTTGTAGTGTATTTGAGTTTGAAAAGGCTTTTAAAGTTTGTAATTTCCGCATTGAAATGTCAGACTTAATTTGCACTAACGAACAAATGTGTTTCTACCCCTACAAAAAGTCAATTCATTATTAATTAGAATTAAAATGAACATAATAACATTTCATATTGCTGTAGGAAACTGGCTCTAATTCTAGCATCCGACTGACATTCTAGTATCCGACTGACATTCTAGCATCCGACTGACATTCTAGTATCCGGACTGACATTCTAGTATCCGACTGACAGTCTAGCATCCGACTGACATTCTAGCATCCGACTGACATTCTAGTATCCGACTGACATTCTAGCATCCGACTGACATTCTAGTATCCGACTGACATTCTAGCATCCGACTGACATTCTAGCATCCGGACTGACATTCTAGTATCCGACTGACATTCTAGTATCCGACTGACATTCTAGAATCCGACTGACATACTAGTATCCGACTGACATTCTAGTATCCGACTGACATACTAGTATCCGACTGACAGTCTAGTATCCGACTGACATTCTAGTATCCGACTGACATTCTAGTATCCGACTGACATACTAGTATCCGACTGACATTCTAACATCCGACTGACATTCTAGCATCCGACTGACATTCTAGTATCCGACTGACATTCTAGTATCCGACTGACATTCTAGTATCCGACTGACATACTAGTATCCGACTGACATTCTAGTATCCGACTGACATTCTAGCATCCGACTGACATTCTAGTATCCGACTGACATACTAGTATCCGACTGACATTCTAGTATCCGACTGACATTCTAGTATCCGACTGACATTCTAGCATCCGACTGACATTCTAGTATCCGACTGACATTCTAGTATCCGACTGACATTCTAGCATCCGACTGACATTCTAGCATCCGACTGACATTCTAGTATCCGACTGACATTCTAGCATCCGACTGACATTCTAGTATCCGGACTGACATTCTAGTATCCGACTGACAGTCTAGCATCCGACTGACATTCTAGCATCCGACTGACATTCTAGTATCCGACTGACATTCTAGCATCCGACTGACATTCTAGTATCCGACTGACATTCTAGCATCCGACTGACATTCTAGCATCCGGACTGACATTCTAGTATCCGACTGACATTCTAGTATCCGACTGACATTCTAGAATCCGACTGACATACTAGTATCCGACTGACATTCTAGTATCCGACTGACATACTAGTATCCGACTGACAGTCTAGTATCCGACTGACATTCTAGTATCCGACTGACATTCTAGCATCCGACTGACATTCTAGCATCCGGACTGACATTCTAGTATCCGACTGACATTCTAGTATCCGACTGACATTCTAGAATCCGACTGACATACTCGTATCCGACTGACATTCTAGTATCCGACTGACATACTAGTATCCGACTGACATTCTAACATCCGACTGACATTCTAGCATCCGACTGACATTCTAGTATCCGACTGACATTCTAGTATCCGACTGACATTCTAGTATCCGACTGACATTCTAGTATCCGACTGACATACTAGTATCCGACTGACATTCTAGTATCTGACTGACATTCTAGCATCCGACTGACATTCTAGTATCCGACTGACATACTAGTATCCGACTGACATTCTAGTATCCGACTGACATTCTAGTATCCGACTGACATTCTAGCATCCGACTGACATTCTAGTATCCGACTGACATTCTAGCATCCGACTGACATTCTAGCATCCGACTGACATTCTAGTATCCGACTGACATTCTAGCATCCGACTGACATTCTAGCATCCGGACTGACATTCTAGTATCCGACTGACATACTAGTATCCGACTGACATTCTAGTATCCGACTGACATACTAGTATCCGACTGACATTCTAGTATCCGACTGACATTCTAGTATCCGACTGACATTCTAGCATCCGGACTGACATTCTAGTATCCGACTGACATACTAGTATCCGACTGACATTCTAGTATCCGACTGACATTCTAGTATCCGACTGACATTCTAGCATCCGGACTGACATTCTAGTATCCGACTGACATACTAGTATCCGACTGACATACTAGTATCCGACTGACATTCTAGCATCCGACTGACATTCTAGTATCCGACTGACATTCTAGTATCCGACTGACATTCTAGTATCCGACTGACATTCTAGTATCCGACTGACATTCTAGTATCCGACTGACATTCTAGTATCCGACTGACATTCTAGTATCCGACTGACATACTAGTATCCGACTGACATTCTAGTATCCGACTGACAGTCTAGTATCCGACTGACATTCTAGTATCCGACTGACATTCTAGTATCCGACTGACATTCTAGAATCCGACTGACATACTAGTATCCGACTGACATTCTAGTATCCGACTGACATACTAGTATCCGACTGACAGTCTAGTATCCGACTGACATTCTAGTATCCGACTGACATTCTAGTATCCGACTGACATTCTAGTATCCGACTGACATACTAGTATCCGACTGACATTCTAACATCCGACTGACATTCTAGTATCCGACTGACATTCTAGTATCCGACTGACATTCTAGAATCCGACTGACATACTAGTATCCGACTGACATTCTAGTATCCGACTGACATACTAGTATCCGACTGACAGTCTAGTATCCGACTGACATTCTAGTATCCGACTGACATTCTAGTATCCGACTGACATTCTAGTATCCGACTGACATACTAGTATCCGACTGACATTCTAACATCCGACTGACATTCTAGCATCCGACTGACATTCTAGTATCCGACTGACATTCTAGTATCCGACTGACATTCTAGTATCCGACTGACATTCTAGTATCCGACTGACATACTAGTATCCGACTGACATTCTAGTATCCGACTGACATTCTAGCATCCGACTGACATTCTAGTATCCGACTGACATACTAGTATCCGACTGACATTCTAGTATCCGACTGACATTCTAGCATCCGACTGACATTCTAGCATCCGACTGACATTCTAGTATCCGACTGACATTCTAGCATCCGACTGACATTCTAGCATCCGACAGACATTCTAGTATCCGACTGACATTCTAGCATCCGACTGACATTCTAGTATCCGACTGACATTCTAGAATCCGACTGACATACTAGTATCCGACTGACATTCTAGTATCCGACTGACATTCTAGTATCCGACTGACATTCTAGCATCCGACTGACATTCTAGTATCCGACTGACATTCTAGAATCCGACTGACATACTAGTATCCGACTGACATTCTAGTATCCGACTGACATTCTAGTATCCGACTGACATTCTAGCATCCGACTGACATTCTAGCATCCGACAGACATTCTAGTATCCGACTGACATTCTAGCATCCGACTGACATTCTAGTATCCGACTGACATTCTAGAATCCGACTGACATACTAGTATCCGACTGACATTCTAGTATCCGACTGACATACTAGTATCCGACTGACAGTCTAGTATCCGACTGACATTCTAGTATCCGACTGACATTCTAGCATCCGACTGACATTCTAGCATCCGACTGACATTCTAGTATCCGACTGACATTCTAGCATCCGACTGACATTCTAGCATCCGGACTGACATTCTAGTATCCGACTGACATACTAGTATCCGACTGACATTCTAGTATCCGACTGACATTCTAGTATCCGACTGACATTCTAGTATCCGACTGACATTCTAGTATCCGACTGACATTCTAGTATCCGACTGACATTCTAGTATCCGACTGACATTCTAGTATCCGACTGACATTCTAGCATCCGGACTGACATTCTAGTATCCGACTGACATACTAGTATCCGACTGACATTCTAGTATCCGACTGACATTCTAGTATCCGACTGACATTCTAGTATCCGACTGACATTCTAGTATCCGACTGACATACTAGTATCCGACTGACATTCTAGTATCCGACTGACATTCTAGCATCCGACTGACATTCTAGTATCCGACTGACATACTAGTATCCGACTGACATTCTAGTATCCGACTGACATTCTAGTATCCGACTGACATTCTAGCATCCGACTGACATTCTAGTATCCGACTGACATTCTAGCATCCGACTGACATTCTAACATCCGACTGACATTCTAGTATCCGACTGACATTCTAGCATCCGACTGACATTCTAGCATCCGACTGACATTCTAGCATCCGGACTGACATTCTAGTATCCGACTGACATACTAGTATCCGACTGACATTCTAGTATCCGACTGACATTCTAGTATCCGACTGACATTCTAGTATCCGACTGACATTCTAGTATCCGACTGACATTCTAGTATCCGACTGACATTCTAGTATCCGACTGACATACTAGTATCCGACTGACATACTAGTATCCGACTGACATTCTAGTATCCGACTGACATTCTAGCATCCGACTGACATTCTAGCATCCGGACTGACATACTAGTGTCCGACTGACATTCTAGTATCCGACTGACATACTAGTATCCGACTGACATTCTAGTATCCGACTGACATTCTAGCATCCGGACTGACATACTAGTATCCGACTGACATTCTAGTATCCGACTGACATACTAGTATCCGACTGACATTCTAGTATCCGACTGACATTCTAGTATCCGACTGACATTCTAGTATCCGACTGACATTCTAGTATCCGACTGACATTCTAGTATCCGACTGACATTCTAGTATCCGACTGACATTCTAATATCCGACTGACATTCTAGTATCCGACTGACATACTAGTATCCGACTGACATTCTAGTATCCGACTGACATTCTAGTATCCGACTGACATTCTAGCATCCGACTGACATTCTAGTATCCGACTGACATTCTAGCATCCGACTGACATTCTAGCATCCGACTGACATTCTAGCATCCGACTGACATTCTAGTATCCGACTGACATACTAGTATCCGACTGACATACTAGTATCCGACTGACATTCTAGCATCCGACTGACATTCTATTATCCGACTGACATTCTAGCATCCGACTGACATTCTAGCATCCGACTGACATTCTAGCATCCGACTGACATTCTAGTATCCGACTGACATACTAGTATCCGACTGACATTCTAGTATCCGACTGACATACTAGTATCCGACTGACATTCTAGTATCCGACTGACATTCTAGCATCCGACTGACATTCTAGTATCCGACTGACATACTAGTATCCGACTGACATTCTAGTATCCGACTGACATTCTAGTATCCGACTGACATACTAGTATCCGACTGACATTCTAGTATCCGACTGACATTCTAGCATCCGACTGACATTCTAGTATCCGACTGACATACTAGTATCCGACTGACATTCTAGTATCCGACTGACATTCTAGTATCCGACTGACATTCTAGCATCCGACTGACATTCTAGTATCCGCCTGACATACTAGTATCCGACTGACATTCTAGTATCCGACTGACATTCTAGTATCCGACTGACATTCTAGTATCCGACTGACATTCTAGTATCCGACTGACATTCTAGTATCCGACTGACATACTAGTATCCAACTGATATTCTAGTATCCAACTGACATTCTCGTATCCTCAGTGTAAGTTACAATGATCCATGACAGATAAATTAATTTACATGTATAATCCACTGATTGACCAGAGTGTCCTTTGCTAAAAACCAATATTGCCCGGCTTCATAAAATGGATTATTTATATACTCTACATGGGGAAGTAATTACATAGTTCATAAGAGTGAGATGAGGACTACAAAATTCATTATAGTTTTCAGTGTGGCACAGCTTGTAGACAATTACTTTAAGACCCTAAAACCTCGAAGAAATACAAATCATTTCTTCAATATGGAAGACCGGGATACTTTAGTTGCATCCCAAATGGCACCCTATTCCCTATACAGTGGGGCAAAAAAGTATTTAGTCAGCCACCAATTGTGCAAGTTCTCCCACTTAAAAATATGAGAGAGGCCTGTAATTTTCATCATAGGTACACTTCAACTATGACAGACAAAATGAGAAAAAAAATCCAGAAAATCACATTGTAGGATTTTTAATGAATTTATTTATAAATGATGGTGGAAAATAAGTATTTGGTCAATAACAAAAGTTTATCTCAATACTTTGTTATATACCCATTTGTTGGCAATGACAGAGGTCAAATGTTATCTGTAAGTCTTCACAAGGTTTTCACACACTGTTGTTGGTATTTTGGCCCATTCCTCCATGCAGATCTCCTCTAGAGCAGTGATGTTTTGGGGCTGTTGCTGGGCAACATGGACATTCAACTCCCTCCAAAGATTTTCTATGGGGTTGAGATCTGGAGACTGGCTAGGCCACTCCAGGACTTTGAAATGCTTCTTACGAAGCCACTCCTTCGTTGCCCGGGCGGTGTGTTTGTGATCATTGTCATGCTGAAAGACCCAGCCACGTTTCAACTTCAATGCCCTTCCTGATGGAAGGAGGTTTTCACTCAAAATCTCACGATACATGGCCCCATTCATTCTTTCCTTTACACGGATCAGTCGTCCTGGTCCCTTTGCAGAAAAACAGCCCCAAAGCATGATGTTTCCACCCCTATGCTTCACAGTAGTTATGGTGTTCTTTGGATGCATTATTTGTCCTCCAAACACGACGAGTTGAGTTTTTAACAAAAAGTTACATTTTGGTTTCATCTGACCATATGACATTCTCCCAATCTTCTTCTGGATCATCCAAATGCTCTCTAGCAAACTTCAGACGGGCCTGGACATTTATTTATTTTATTTTATTTCACCTTTATTTAACCAGGTAGGCAAGTTGAGAACAAGTTCTCATTTACAATTGCGACCTGGCCAAGATAAAGCAAAGCAGTTCAACACATACAACGACACAGAGTTACACATGGAGTAAAACAAACATACAGTCAATAATACAGTATAAACAAGTCTATATACGATGTGAGCAAATGAGGTGAGATAAGGGAGGTAAAGGCAAAAAGGCCATGGTGGCAAAGTAGATACAATATAACAAGTAAAACACTGGAATGGTAGATTTGCAATGGGAGAATGTGCAAAGTAGAAATAAAAATAATGGGGGTACTGACATGTACTGGCTTAAGCAGGGGGACACGTCTGGCACTGCAGGATTTGAGTCCCTGGCGGCGTAGTGTGTTACTGATGGTAGGCGTTGTTACTTTGGTCCCAGCTCTCTGCAGGTCATTCACTAGGTCCCCCCGTGTGGTTCTGGGATTTTTGCTCACCGTTCTTGTGATCATTTTGACCCCACGGGGTGAGATCTTGCATGGAGCCCCAGATCGAGGGAGATTATCAGTGGTCTTGTATGTCTTCCATTTCCTAATAATTGCTCCCACAGTTGATTTCTTCAAACCAAGCTGCTTACCTATTGCAGATTCAGTCTTCCCAGCCTGGTGCAGGTCTACAATTTTGTTTCTGGTGTCCTTTGACAGCTCTTTGGTCTTGGCCATAGTGGAGTTTGGAGTGTGACTGTTTGAGGTTGTGGACAGGTGTCTTTTATACTGATAACAAGTTCAAACAGGTGCCATTAATACAGGTAACGAGTGGTTGACAGAGGAGCCTCTTAAAGAAGAAGTTACAGGTCTGTGAGAGCCAGAAATGTTGCTTGTTTGTAGGTGACCAAATACTTATTTTCCACCATAATTTGCAAATAAATTGATTAAAAATCCTACAATGTGATTTTCTGGATTTTTTTTTCTCATTTCGTCTGTCATAGTTGAAGTGTACCTATGATGAAAATTACAGGCCTCTCTCATCTTTTTACGTGGGAGAACTTGCACAATTGGTGGCTGACTAAATACTTTTTTGCCCCACTGTACATATGGCCCTGGTCAAAAATACTGCACTTTATAGGGAATAACATGCCATTTGGAGCACCCTCCTTAGTTCTGACCCTCTATCTTTGAGAACGAATAGAGGCTGATGTAAAAAATGATCTCTCTCTAAGCTAACAATCCCCTCATCTCTGAGTTTTATGTTTTTAAATGCTTAAACATATGGCTGTTAATAATATGTTAGGCAGCAGTTTGAACCTTTCTGGGGATTTTTGGGGAAGAAATCTGTGGTTAAATGTCATGCAGACTTTCGCTAACCGCATATGCTCGCAGAAAATCCCTCGCTCCTACGAGAATTTCTATTAAAAAGGTACTAAGAAAAAACTGATGTTAAGTTAAAATCATGCTGAAAATATAGACAATTACATGTAATCAAATCTAATCAAATCAAAATGTATTTGTCACATGCGGCGAATAAAACAGGTTTAAGACCTTACCGTGAAATGCTTACTGACACAGCCCTTAACCAACAATGCAGTTAAGAAAATAGAGTTAAATAGAGTTAAGAAAATATTTACTATGAACTAAATAAAAATATTTAAATAACAATAATAAGGCTATGTACAGGGGTTCATGTTAGTCGAGCTAATTTGTACATGTAGGTAAGGGTAAAGTGACTATACATGGATAATAAATAGAGTAGCAGCAGTGTAAAAACTGCCTCTGACACCGCCTGGTATAGAGGTCCTGGATGGCACTGATGTACTGGGCCATAGGCACTACCCTCTGTAGTGCCTTACAGTCAGAATACACAGGAAATTGTTCAACTAGTTCAATATAAGGAAGGAACAGGGTTAATAAACTAGTTCAATATACAAATCAACACAAAAGCTTTCTAGTTTAACACATTACATGACGTAGCACATTCAGCAAAATATAGATACTCTTAGTGGTTTAGGATCTATTGATCCGTTGCTCTATTGCTATATTGATCGATTAACAGAGGTGACGTTGCTGTATTGATCTATTGCTATATTGATCTATTGATCTAAAGCTATTGCTATTGATCTATTGCTCTATTGATCTATTGCTATATTTTTTTTTAACCTTTATTTAAGTCAGTTAAGAACAAATTCTTATTTTCAATGACGGCCTAGGAACAGTGGGTTAACTGCCTGTTCAGGGGCAGAACGACAGATTTGTACCTAGTCAGCTCGGGGATTTGAACTTGCAACCTTCCGGTTACTAGTCCAACGCTCTAACCACTAGACTACCCTGCCGCCCCAGCAGATTATTGATCTATTGATCTATTGCTCTTTTGCTATATTGATCTAAAGCTATATTGATCTATTGATCTATTGCTATATTGATCTATTGATCTATTGCTATATTGATCTATTGATCTAAAGCTATATTGATCTATTGATCTAAAGCTATATTGATCTATTGATCTAAAGCTATATTGATCTATTGATCTAAAGCTATATTGATCTATTGATCTATTGCTCTTTTGCTATATTGATCTAAAGCTATATTGATCTATTGATCTAAAGCTATATTGATCTATTGATCTAAAGCTATATTGATCTATTGCTATATTGATCTATTGATCTAAAGCTATATTGATCTATTGATCTATTGCTATATTGATCTATTGATCTAAAGCTATATTGATCTATTGATCTATTGATCTATTGATCTAAAGCTATATTGATCTATTGATCTAAAGCTATATTGATCTATTGATCTAAAGCTATATTGATCTATTGCTATATTGATCTATTGATCTATTGATCTAAAGCTATATTGATCTATTGCTATATTGATCTATTGATCTAAAGCTATATTGATCTATTGCTATATTGATCTATTGATCTAAAGCTATATTGATCTATTGATCTAAAGCTATATTGATCTATTGCTATATTGATCTATTGATCTAAAGCTATATTGATCTATTGCTATATTGATCTATTGATCTAAAGCTATATTGATCTATTGCTATATTGATCTAAAGCTATATTGATCTATTGATCTAAAGCTATATTGATCTATTGCTATATTGATCTATTGATCTAAAGCTATATTGATCTATTGATCTAAAGCTATATTGATCTATTGCTATATTGATCTATTGATCTATTGCTATATTGATCTATTGATCTATTGCTATATTGATCTATTGATCTATTGCTATATTGATCTATTGATCTATTGCTCTTTTGCTATATTGATCTAAAGCTATATTGATCTATTGATCTAAAGCTATATTGATCTATTGCTATATTGATCTATTGATCTATTGCTATATTGATCTATTGATCTAAAGCTATATTGATCTATTGATCTAAAGCTATATTGATATATTGATCTAAAGCTATATTGATCTATTGATCTATTGCTATATTGATCTATTGATCTATTGCTATATTGATCTATTGATCTAAAGCTATATTGATCTATTGCTATATTGATCTATTGATCTAAAGCTATATTGATCTATTGCTATATTGATCTAAAGCTATATTGATCTATTGCTATATTGATCTATTGATCTATTGCTATATTGATATATTACTAAATTGATCTATTGATCTATTGCTCTGAACGGTTCTAGTATTACCTAAAGCTGTAAAGAACTTTTGGACATTAGATCGACAGTCACACGCCAGAAATTCGACCAGAAATTTGACTTCACTGATCTGGATCCTTTGTTTGGATTTCCAGAGGAAGCCCCATTCCTCCTTGGTACTGCACAAAAACATTGACGCCAGAAAAGAGGGAGGAGAAGTTAAGGTTCTAGTCAGGCTCAGGTGGCGAGCAAACCATCCACCGCTTCTGAGTATATTACTCGCTAACGTAGACGAGCTCAGGGCGAGGATCTCCTTTCAGATAGACATAAGGGACTGTAACATTCTCTGTTTAACAGAATCATGGCTCTACGGATATATTGTCCCCATCCATACAGCCAGCGGGGTTCTCTGTTCATTGCGTGGACAGGAAGAAATAACTCCGGGAAAAACAGAGGTGGAGGGGTATGTCTCATGATTAACAGAGGTCACGGGGGTATGTCTCATGATTAACAGAGGTGACGGGGAATGTCTCATGATTAACAGAGGTCACGGGGTATGTCTCATGATTAACAGAGGTCACGGGGGTATGTCTCATGATTAACAGAGGTGACGGGGAATGTCTCATGATTAACAGAGGTGACGGGGAATGTCTCATGATTAACAGAGGTCACGGGGGTATGTCTCATGATTAACAGAGGTGACGGGGAATGTCTCATGATTAACAGAGGTCACGGGGGTATGTCTCATGATTAACAGAGGTGACGGGGAATGTCTCATGATTAACAGAGGTCACGGGGTATGTCTCATGATTAACAGAGGTCACGGGGTATGTCTCATGATTAACAGAGGTCACGGGGTATGGGTATGGGACTTTAATAAGGGAAATCTGAAGAAAACACTCACGGAATTCTATCAATACATCCCCTGTGCTACACGCGGAGAGAACACGCTTGGCCATTGTTACATGTCCTCCCCTCCCTACATTAGGAAAATCATATCACGCCTCCCTCCTGCTCCTCCCCGCCTGTAGACAGAAAGTTAAGCAGGAATCACCCGTGGTAAGGACTGTTCAATGTTATTCTGACCAATCAGAATCTATGCTTCAAGACTGTTTTGATCACGCGGACTAGGAAATGTTCCAGGTTGCCTCTGGGAATATTATTGACATATACACACTGACTCAGTAACTGAGTTCATTAGGAAGTGCAAACTAAACACCTTCTTCTCCATCTTCGAAGAAAATAACCAAGCCACTGATACAGGGCCCTGAAATGGTCCATTCACACCAACAGAATGCAGCACCTCTTCAACCCCAGGAGGCTGAAGAAATTTGGCTTGTCCCCTTAGACTCAAACTTCTACAGATGCACCATTGAGAGCATTCCTTCGGACTGTATCACCGCCTGGTATGGCGACTGCACCACCCGCAACCACATGGCTCTCCAGAGGGTGGTGTGGTCAGCCCAACGCATCACTGGGGGAACACTGCCTGCCCTCCAGGACATCTACAGAACTCTGTGTCACAGGAAGACCAAGAAGATCATCAAGGACTTCATCAAGGACCAAGGCCATGGTCTGTTCATCCCGTTACCATCAAGAAGACGGAGACAATACAGGCAAATCAAAACTGCGACAGAGAGACAGCTTCTCCATGCCATCAGACTTTTAAACAGTCACTAGCTGGCCTCCACCCGGCAACTTAGAGACTGCTTCCCTATGAACACAGAGTCAACACTGGTCATTTTAATCATACTATTTTTTATTTTACCTTTATTTCAGTTAAGAACAAATTCTTATTTTCAATGACAGCCTAGGTACGGCATACAATGACATGGGTTAACTGCCTGTTGAGGGGCAGAACGACAGATTTGTACCTTGCCAGCTCGGGGGTTTGAACTTGCAACCTTCCGGTTACTCGTCCACCGCTCTAACCACTAGGCTACCCTACTGTATGCTAGTCATGGCTCATCCTATATACAGTACTTGCCAAAAGTATGTGGAGACCTGCTTCTCGAACATGTCATTCAAAAATCATTGGCATTAATATGGAGTTGGTCCCCCCTTTGCTGCTATAACAGCCTCCACTGTTCTGGGAAGGCTTTCCATTGCTGTGGGGACTTGCTTCCATTCAGCCACAAGAGCATTAGTGAGGTTGGGCACTGGCGATATGGTCTGGCTCACAGTCGGTATTCCAATTCATCCCAAAGGTGTTCAATGGGGTTGAGGTCAGGGCTCTTTGCATGCCAGTCAAGTTCTTCCACACCGATCTCGAACAAACCATTTCGGTATGGACCTCGCTTTGTGCATTGGGGCATTGTCATACTGAAACAGGAAAGGGCCTTCCCCAAACTGATTCTACAAACAGAATTGTCTGGAATGTCATTGTATGCCGTACCGTTAAAGATTTCCCTTCACTGGAACTAATCGGCCTAGTCCGAACCATGAAAAACAACCCCAGACCATTATTCCTCCTTCCCCAAACTTTACAGTTGACACTATGTATTGGAGAAGATAGCATTCTCCTGGCATCCGCCAAACCCAGATTTGTCCGTTGGACTATCAGATGGTGAAGCACGTTTCCACTGCTCCAGAGTCCAATGGAGGCGAGCTTTACACCACTCCAGCCAACGCTCTGCATTGCGCTTGATGATCTTAGGCTTGTGTGCAGCTGCTCGGCCACGGAAACCCATTTCATGAAGCTCCCAACTCATAGTTATTGTGCTGAAGTTGCTTCCAGAGACTTTGGAAATCAGTAGTGAGTGTTACAACCGAGGACAGACAAGTTTTTACGCGCTATGCTCTTTGTCACTCGGCAGTCCAGTTCTGTGAGCTTGTGTGGCCTACCACTTCACAGCTGAGCTGTTGTTGCTCCTAGACGTTTCCACTTCACAATAACAGCACTTACGGTTGACCAGTGGCAGCTCTAGCAGGGCATAAATTTGACAAACTGACTTGTTGGAAAGGTGACGTCATATGACGGTGCCAAGTTGAAAGTCACTGAGCTCTTCAGTAAGGCCGTTCTACTGCCAATGTTTTCCTATGGAGATTGCATGGTGGTGTGCTTCGGTTTTATACACCTGTCAGCCATGGGTGTGGCTGAAATAGCAGAATCCACTCATTTGAAGGGGTGTCCACATTCCTTTGTATATATAGTGTAAATAGGAAGTCTGTAGGGACGTAACGCTCAGCAACACTTGCTTTAAATAGACATGTTTGGATTGTGCTGGCTGCTTCTGAGTGACTTGTCCAAGGATGAGTGATCAATAACCAACTTATTTTATTTTGTGGGAACTGTTCGGGTCACCTCTACTACTACATAATATTGTAATTGTTAACATTCAATCAGTGTCTGCATTTATTTATTTTTTTTAACTTCCTGATCATTATCTCCTCTAAATGCAGGTCACAAAATATGGTCACAATGTCAGAGGGAGGAGTTCATTAAAACCGTGTGAGTATTCATTTGATTTACCTGCCAGATTTTAGCTCTACTAAATTAGAGTTCCTAAAAAGACAATTAAACAGATAGGAGGACGATTCAAGGTGTGATGAGCATGTCCAATTAATTTTAGTTTAGCATGTCTTTGAGTTTAGGAACAAATAGAAAGTATCCATGCAAACCTTAGTCTAGCGCATCCGAAGAGGTGGTACTAGAAGCAAGCACGGAGTTTAGCTTGTTAGCCACCACGCATGGTAATATGGGGCCCACTTCAAGTGGATACATTCTTCTTCTCTCCACTGTCGGGAAGATAGGAGGTTCATTCAATAAATTACGACAATGACTGTCTATACTATAGCACTGATTTCAAGAATATTTTCTCAGATTATTACACAGTTTTAATTAGTATGCAAATGTTCTCTTTATGTTCGCTTGCCCACTTTGTCCATTATATTTAGTCTCTCTATTTATCCTTCACAGATAGATTAAATTCACGTTGTCAGATGTGAAAAAGGGGTCATTTAGTAAATTAATTTAAAATGCTTTCTCATTAATCAAACAGATATGCACAATTATGTGCATAACATAATTATATTCTCTTAGTTATAGCCTACATTTGTCTGTACCTGTACATGTTGCCATCTTCATTATTAACTTCCAAGGACATTTGGTAAAATACTACAGTCCAGGCAGGGTCAATGATTTGCTCAACATATTCTTTTTGAACCCATTGTGGTCTACCAACCCTACCCTATCCTACCCTACCCCACCCTACCCCACCCTACCCTACCCTACCCTATCCTACCCTATCCTACCCCACCCTATCCTACCCTATCTTACACTATCCTACCCTATCCTACACAATCCTACACTATCCTACCTTATCCTACACTATCCTACCCTATCCTACACAACCTATCCTACCCTATCCTATCCTACCCTACCCTATCCTACACTACCCTATCCTACACTACCCTATCCTACACTATCCTACACTATCCTACCTTATCCTACACTATCCTACC
>NC_048575.1:79538575-79628575 GCF_013265735.2 Oncorhynchus mykiss | reverse complement strand
GTGTGTGTGTGTGTCTGTGTGTGTGTGTGTGCTGCTTGCTGCTGTGTTATGTTGTGTGAGTCAGATCGGCTCAGTCGACAGGAGCCTGGGGAAAGAGGACATTAAACTAATGTTTGGAGTCGAGGCAGGCACCAGGGTGGTAGACAGGCAGCTCGACAGCTGTGGCCAGGGAGCAGGTGACATCGGGGGGCAGAGAGAGGGCCCCACATCCCCCTGACATCCACCGTGAGGAGACCAGACAGTCTTCATAAATAATCTTTCAACAATCTGCCTTCCACCCCCCCCCCTCTCTTATTATTAACTAGTTTTACAAATCAAACATCTGTCACGTTAGAATATATGAATTAATTATGCAGCTTCTCCCCATCAAGAATCGTATAACAAGGTTGCGAGCGGAGCCT
The DNA here is from genome assembly GCF_013265735.2 of Oncorhynchus mykiss. NCBI lineage: Eukaryota > Metazoa > Chordata > Actinopteri > Salmoniformes > Salmonidae > Oncorhynchus > Oncorhynchus mykiss. The sequence continues at coordinate 79,628,174 of NC_048575.1, read as the reverse complement.
TCGAGCCGTGAGGCTTCAGAGAGAGAGAGGAATAGAGAGGACCAGTCTTCTCTGTTCTCTGTTCCTCTCTGTTCCTCTCTGTTCCTCTCTATTCCTCTCTGAAAACAGACAGGAACAGGGCCGAGGAAAGGGGTTTGATATTATCTTTTAATTTCTTTAAAATGAATCATCGCTTTACCAGGAGAATAAAAAATAAAGGAGTTTGATCAGCAATGTAATCATCTTCATTTAGTATCATTTCAGCAAGGTCTTTCATATTCCCTGTTCAGACAGCTTTTACAAAGATTATTTTCAGAGCCATTTCAAACTCAAACCGCTGAAAACTATTATTCCATTATAAACTGTCTAGTCTGGGTCTGGTCTGGGTCTGGTCTGGGTCTGGTCTGGGTCTGGTCTGGTCTGGTCTGTACTACATTATAAACTGTCTAGTCTGGGTCTGGTCTGGTCTGTATTACATTATAAACTGTCTAGTCTGGGTCTGGTCTGGGTCTGTATTCCATTATAAACTGTCTAGTCTGGGTCTGGTCTGGTCTGGTCTGGGTCTGGTCTGGTCTGGTCTGTACTACATTATAAACTGTCTAGTCTGGGTCTGGTCTGGTCTGTATTACATTATAAACTGTCTAGTCTGGGTCTGGTCTGGGTCTGTATTCCATTATAAACTGTCTAGTCTGGGTCTGGTCTGGTCTGGTCTGGGTCTGGTCTGGTCTGGTCTGGTCTGTACTACATTATAAACTGTCTAGTCTGGGTCTGGTCTGGTCTGTATTACATTATAAACTGTCTAGTCTGGGTCTGGTCTGGGTCTGGTCTGGGTCTGGTCTGGTCTGGTCTGTACTACATTATAAACTGTCTAGTCTGGGTCTGGTCTGGTCTGTATTACATTATAAACTGTCTAGTCTGGGTCTGGTCTGGTCTGGTCTGGGTCTGGTCTGGTCTGGTCTGTACTACATTATAAACTGTCTAGTCTGGGTCTGGTCTGGTCTGTATTACATTATAAACTGTCTAGTCTGGGTCTGGTCTGGGTCTGGTCTGGGTCTGGTCTGGTCTGGTCTGTACTACATTATAAACTGTCTAGTCTGGGTCTGGTCTGGTCTGGTCTGTACTACATTATAAACTGTCTAGTCTGGGTCTGGTCTGGGTCTGGTCTGGGTTTGGTCTGGTCTGGTCTGTACTACATTATAAACTGTCTAGTCTGGGTCTGGTCTGGTCTGTATTACATTATAAACTGTCTAGTCTGGGTCTGGTCTGGTCTGTACTACATTATAAACTGTCTAGTCTGGTCTGGTCTGGTCTGTACTACATTATAAACTGTCTAGTCTGGGTCTGGTCTGGTCTGTATTACATTATAAACTGTCTAGTCTGGGTCTGGTCTGGTCTGTACTACATTACAAACTGTCTAGTCTGGTCTGGTCTGGTCTGTACTACATTATAAACTGTCTAGTCTGGGTCTGGTCTGGTCTGGTCTGGTCTGGTCTGTACTACATTATAAACTGTCTAGTCTGGGTCTGGTCTGGTCTGTACTACATTATAAACTGTCTAGTCTGGGTCTGGTCTGGTCTGGTCTGTACTACATTATAAACTGTCTAGTCTGGGTCTGGTCTGGGTCTGGTCTGTACTACATTATAAACTGTCTAGTCTGGGTCTGGTCTTGTCTGTATTACATTATAAACTGTCTAGTCTGGGTCTGGTCTGGTCTGTACTACATTATAATCTGTCTAGTCTGGGTCTGGTCTGGTCTGGTCTGGTCTGTACTACATTATAATCTGTCTAGTCTGGGTCTGGTCTGGTCTGTACTACATTATAAACTGTCTAGTCTGGGTCTGGTCTGGTCTGGTCTGTACTACATTATAAACTGTCTAGTCTGGGTCTGGTCTGGTCTGGTCTGTACTACATTATAAACTGTCTAGTCTGGGTCTGGTCTGGTCTGGTCTGTACTACATTATAAACTGTCTAGTCTGGGTCTGGTCTGGTCTGGCTCTGGTCTGGTCTGTACTACATTATAAACTGTCTAGTTTGGTTTTGGTCTGGTCTGGCCTGGTCTGTACTAGACTATAAAATGTCTAGTCTGGGTCTAGTTTGGGTCTGGTCTGGTCTGGTATGGTATGGTGTGGGTCTGGTCTGGGTCTAGTCTAGTCTGGTCTGGGTCTAGTCTGGGTCTGGTCTGGGTCTGGTCTGGTCTGGTCTAGTCTGGGTCTGGTCTGGTTTGGTATGGTATGGTATGGTCTGGTTCTGGGTCTGGTCTGGGTCTGGTCTGGTCTAGTCTGGTCTAGTCTGGGTCTGGTCTGGTATGTACGCTGCCTGTTTGAAGGTATAATGAAGACATGGGTATTCTGCCTGTTTGAAGGTATAATGAAGACAGGGGTATTCTGCCTGTTTGAAGGTATAATGAAGACAGGGGTATTCCTGGAGAGTTATTATGTTCATTGTGTTGCCGTTCCCCCCCTCCGTTTAATCATAACTTAATAATGATGACTAGAAGTTCAGTGAACTCCATTTTCTTTTTCTTTCAAAGCTTTCTCCAAAACTTCTGCAGTCTGTGACTTCCGGACTTCCCTGTTCAAGGACCCACATGTTTGTTTTAAAAAAAAAAATGTCCCAGCAAGTTTTCTCCTGCCTGGGAAAGGTTCACCAGTCCACTGACAGAAGACAGCTGTCTGGCCCCTTCCCTCTGTCCTCCATCACACCATGAGGTGCCCCGAGACCCCGCCCCTTCAGGGATCAAGACTTAGGAGAGGAGGCACCATTTGGTACCAGTTACTAAGCCACGGGGGGGCACCGCTGCTGCTACCCTCCCGTCTCTGCCCCCTTCAGTCAAGGTAGCGCTGCACAGACTGGACCCTGACACACACAGGGCTGGCTGGCAGAGGGGCTCCCTATCATCAACAGCGGTGAAGGGCCTGATGACCTTGACATGGCTCCTCCCACATGCTGTGACTGCAGACTGTTTACTGCACGATGGATAGAGAACAGCTGCACGCACACACACACACACACACACACAGCGGCAGCGGAGGAAGGGAGGAATGGAGGGAGGGAGGAAAGAAGGAATGGAGGGAGGGAGGAAGGAAGGAAGGAAGGAATGGAGGGAGGGAGGAAGGAAGGAATGGAGGAAGGGAGGGAGGAATGGAGGAAGGAATGGAGGGAGGGAGGAAGGGAGGAATGGAGGGAGGGAGGAATGGAGGAAGGGAGGAATGGAGGGAGGGAGGAATGGAGGAAGGGAGGAATGGAGGAAGGGAGGAATGGCGGGAGGGAGTGAGGGAGGGAGAGTGGGAGGAATGGAGGGAGAGTGGGAGGAATGGAGGGAGAGTGGGAGGAATGGAGGGAGAGAGGGAGGAATGGAGGGAGAGAGGGAGGAATGGAGGGAGAGTGGGAGGAATGGAGGGAGAGAGGGAGGAATGGAGGGAGGGAGGAATGGAGGGAGAGAGGGAGGAATGGAGGGAGGGAGGGAGGAATGGAGGGATGAATGGAGGGATGAATGGAGGGAGGGATGTAGGGATGAATGGAGGGAGGAATGGAGGGAGAGTGGGAGGAATGGAGGGAGAGTGGGAGGAATGGAGGGAGAGTGGGAGGAATGGAGGGAGAGAGGGAGGAATGGAGGGAGAGTGGGAGGAATGGAGAGAGGGAGGAATGGAGGGAGGGAGGGAGGAATGGAGGGAGGGAGGGAGGGAGTGAGGGAGGGAGGAATGGAGGGAGAGTGGGAGGAATGGAGGGAGAGTGGGAGGAATGGAGGGAGAGAGGGAGAAATGGAGGGAGGGAGGGAGGGGGGAATAGAGGGAGTGAGGAATGGAGGGAAGGAGGGAGGAATGGAGGAAGGGTGGGAGGAATGGAGGGAGGGAGAGTCGAATGAAGGGAGGGTGGAATGGAGGGAGGGAGGTAGGGAGGAATGGAGGGTGAGTACAATACCCTGCACAGAATATATAGCGGGAGACAGCTTTTACAAGACACTTCCGTAAACAGTTGTGGTGGTAGAGAGACTGAGCATGCTTCCTAAATGGCACCCTATTCCCCATAGGGCTCCGGTCAAAAGAAGTGCATTATAAAGGGAATAGATGCATCCTGAGGGGACATTATTCATGTCTGTTAATGGCTGGTGGAAGCACAATAAACAACTCTTAACAAGTCTGGTGAATTCCCCTCTATATCCTCTCCTTAGTGAATGACTCTTTACTGGTGAATTCCCCTCTATATCCTCTCCTTAGTAAATGACTCACAGTTTCTATCTGTGATGTTTCTACTGCTGAGTAGTTTGTACTGCTGCTGGGTAATTGTCAACGGCGAGGGTCCCCAGTCCGGGGCCTGCTGCGAGGGTCCCCAGTCCGGGGCCTGCTGCGAGGGTCCCCAGTCCGGGGCCTGCTGCGAGGGTCCCCAGTCCGGGGCCTGCTGCGAGGGTCCCCAGTCCGGGGCCTGCTGCGAGGGTCCCCAGTCCGGGGCTTGCTGCGAGGGTCCCCAGTCCGGGGCCTGCGGCGAGGGTCCCCAGTCCGGGGCCTGCGGCGAGGGTCCCCAGTCTGGGGCCTGCTGCGAGGGTCCCCAGTCCGGGGCCTGCTGCGAGGGTCCCCAGTCCGGGGCCTGCTGCGAGGGTCCCCAGTCCGGGGTCGGCGACGAGGTTCCCCGCAGCAGAGGTGCCACCAAAGTGGGGGGAGCCAGAGGTGGAGCGGGGTCAGCATCCCGCACTGGAGCCGCCACCATGATAGATGCCCATCCGGGCCCTCCTCTATAGTGTCAGGTTTGCGGCCGGAGTCCGCACCTTTGCGGTACTGTCACAACCTGACCGTAGAGATCCTTTTATTCTCTATGTTTGTTTGGTCAGGGTGTGACTCGGGTGGGAAAGTCTATGCTTTCTGGTTCTTTGTTTTTGGCCAGGTAGGATTCTCAATCAGGGACAGCTGTCTATCGTTGTCTCTGATTGGGAATCATACTTAGGCAGCCTTTGTTCCTTTTCTCATTTGTGGGTTGTTGTCTTCGTTTAATGCATGTATAGCCTTACGGAGCTTCACGTTAGTTTTTGTTGTTTATTGTTTTGTTGGCGACATTTAAAAATAAAGAGAAAATGTACGCTCACCACGCTGCACCTTGGTCCAGTCATTTTCAAGACGACGTTCGTGATTAAATCTTCAAATTAAATCAAATTTGATTGGTCACTATTTGTTATTATTTGCTCAAATGATGTATAAACATTGGACGTATTTGTAAATAAAATAAAAATTTGAATGGCAAGAATCGCGCAAGCTAACAGGCGGGCCACGAACAGACAAATAACGTCTCAGTACAGCAGTGCTGTGTAGAATAGCATCACAGAACGCAAAACCTCGTTGGGCCTTGTCACGGATTGGCTATTGCAGCAGACGACCACTCCTATCAGCTAAAAACAAGAAGAAACGGCTCCAATGGGTATGCGATCAGAAAACACTGGACAATAGAGGACTGGAAAAACATTGCCTGGTCCGACAAATCAAACATTAGTTGATAGGAATTTGAGTACTTCAGATCTTCTCTAAGAGGATTCTCCGAATAAAGCATTCGGTCAAATGAAGTCAACGATGGCAGCATGGCTCTTGGCTCTCACTACACAACATAATTACCATCTTGGACTGAGCTTCAGCATTGAAATCAGACCAACATCCTTCTGCTGCTGCCTGACACTTGGTTAATTTCATATCAGGAGATGCTTATTGTGTTGTTCCATGGCTCTGCCACCACCCTCTTCTCTCCACCAATCTTCTAAGTAAATATTGACAGAACCATGAGACAAAATGGCCGTCCTCAGAGCCGTGAGCAGGAAGAGCTTCAGTTCATTTTCCCCTGGAAGGAGAGGGCCTCTCTGAGGGTTCTGAATATATGATTTAAACAAGTGTTCAGAGTCGGGTGCCTTGACTTAATTATTAACTGTGTATTTCATAATGTTAGTGACAATATGTTAACGTGTTTTTGTGTCTTCCTTCCCCCCGTCATGAACAGATGGGTCCCTTTTACTTTATTTTCCACATCAAGTATGATTATTTCTTTGTGCCAAAAGCCACCTGCCGTTCCCTGGTCTCTGGTCTAATTATTTATGTTGGTAACACACAGCGGGACGCGCTATCAGTTGGATGGTGTCTTAATAAAGGAAGGAACATCAACATATTGACATCATGTTCAAGGGGAAAAATGAATCATCGCAGAAGGAAGGAAGCATTGGTGGAGCAGCGTTGCAGATAGGCTCCGTGCCAACACCTCTGAAATGGACCTCTTTTGTCTTCGTGTGCACTGAGTTCTCTCTCTCCCTCCTGCACTAGGGTATTCAGAGGCATGTGATGATAATTGGTTAATAGCCAATTAAAAAAGTCAAATTAGAGAGAATACATCAACATTGAAAAAGCAGACCAGAAGCAGAGAAGGACAGAACCAGATGTTTCTCCGACCAGAACCAGAGAAGGACAGAACCAGATGATTCACAGACCAGAAGCAGAGAAGGACAGAACCAGATGATTCTCTGACCAGAACCAGAGATGGAAAAATACAAAAAGTCCCTACTGATGCTCCTGGTTGGAAATATCTACTGACTTTGCTTTGGTACATGTTACATCAGAACTCTTTTTCTTCAGATCAGAACCAAGGTAGGGAGGGAGAACAAAATGTCACGAATAAAAGTACCAATTAAGTTGATTATTCATGTGTTTTCAAAAGCACAGTGTCCCGGGGATAGGGGATAGGTCAGTTAGAATCAGAATGGCCCAGTGTTCTACAATGTAGAACATACTCAATACTCTAATCCCTGTGGGTTTAAAACATGAATACAGTGTAATTACTGATTCACATATAATTATAAACCCCTTTTCTTTTACTAATGTGACTGAAAATGGGTTAAAAAAATATGCCATTTATGATGTGTGTTCTATAATAATTACAGCCGTCAGTGTTAGGAAGATAAGCGTTTTCCATCCTTTCTAGACCAAATATTCTAATACAAAAACCAGAGGATTAAGGCGTTGAGTGCAGTAAGCCAACGCAGCTAGGAAGCCCAGCCATGCACTCCCCATATGAGAGCAGATTGAAAGAAAAGCCTTTATCTACCCATTTAAGAACATATATGGGCTCTGGTGCCCAAACCACAGGAGAGACTGAATTGCAGCGAGAGAAAGCCAAAGCCATTGTAGGCCTCAGCCAGACAATGCACTGAACATAAACCTATAATAGCCTTAAGGATTAAGAATATGCTGGCTGACTTTAATTACATATTGCTTGTGAGGGGTTTACCTTCCTGGGACGACCGAGAGGCTGAGAGCTCATTGCTGCTTCTGCTACTGCACTTATACAGGAAAGACTGGGGACAGACGGCACAGAAAAATTAACAGAAGGATTTACTTTTTAAATCTCAACTAGTGAAAGTTAGTTGTGTTTTATTTAATGGTTTGGGCCTTAGCCAGATTCGCTGCATAAATGTGTCTGTATGCCCTTGTACTGTATGTGTCAGACCTACTGGTAGATATCTAACTTCTTAAAAGGACGTTAATATGACTTAACTCTTGTAATGATTTATTAACTTGCTTGCTTTTGAGGTTAAGTGTTTATCGATGCTAATGATGCTAATGCTATGCTAATGATAGGTAAACTGGGGTGTAGAATGATAATGCTAACTGTGGGATGCTACTGCTAACTGTGGGATGCTACCTGTGGTAGGCTAATGCTAACTGTTGGGCGCTAACTGTGGTATACTAACTGTGGAATCACCCTCAGTGTGTAAATGAGGTGATTGGGATTTCCCTGCTATGCAATTGATCAGGGATTAGCCTCCCACTAGCCAAGAGGAGATCATTGGTAAGCCTCCTACCAGCCCAGAGGGTCAGTGATCAGCCTCTCACTAGCCAAGAGGGTCAGTGATCAGCCTCTCACTAGCCAAGAGGCAGTGATCAGCCTCCCAGCAGCCCAGAGGGTCGGTGATCAGCCCCCCACCAGCCCAGAGGGTCGGTGATCAGCCTCCCACTAGCCAAGAGGCAGTGATCAGCCTCCCACCAGCCCAGAGGGTCAGTGATCAGCCTCTCACTAGCCAAGAGGCAGTGATCAGCCCCCCACCAGCCCAGAGGGTCGGTGATCAGCCCCCCACCAGCCCAGAGGGTCGGTGATCAGCCTCCCACCAGCCAAGAGGCAGTGATCAGCCTCCCACCAGCCAAGAGGCAGTGATCAGCCTCCCACCAGCCAAGAGGCAATGATCAGCCTCCCACCAGCCAAGAGGGTCGGTGATCAGCCTCCCACTAGCCAAGAGGCAGTGATTAGCCTCCCACTAGCCAAGAGGCAGTGATCAGCCTCCCACCAGCCCAGAGGTTCAGTGATCAGCCTCCCATCAGCCTAGAGGAGATCAGTGATTACACTCCCACCAGCCCAGAGGGTCAGTGATCAGCCTCCCACTAGCCAAGAGGCAGTGATCAGCCTCCCACCAGCCCAGAGGTTCAGTGATCAGCCTCCCATCAGCCTAGAGTAGATCAGTGATTAGCCTCCCACCAGCCCAGAGGGTCAGTGATCAGCCTCCCACCAGCCTAGAGGAGATCAGTGATTACTCTCCCACCAGCCCAGAGGGTCAGTGATCAGCCTCCCACTAGCCAAGAGGCAGTGATCAGCCTCCCACTAGCCAAGAGGCAGTGATCAGCCTCCCACCAGCCCAGAGGTTCAGTGATCAGCCTCCCATCAGCCTAGAGGAGATCAGTGATTACTCTCCCACCAGCCCAGAGGGTCAGTGATCAGCCTCCCACTAGCCAAGAGGCAGTGATCAGCCTCTGACTAGCCCAGAGGAGATCAGAGATCAGCCTCCCACCAGCCCAGAGGGTCAGTGATCATTCTCCCACCAGCCCAGAGATCAGTGATCAGCCTCCCACCAGCCCAGAGGAGATTGCCTCGCTGTGATGCCATGGGGCATAACTTCGAAGCACATCACGTCTTAATGAACTTCCTGCCTGCCTCTTTCCATGGTCTAGCTGTCTCTGCATGATCCTTTTTGGCTTAATAAGGACACACTGGGATCAAAATTATCGTAAAACTATCATTTTGACCTCTTGCAAATTGTGCCTTTCAATGGTCCTTCAGGTCCAAGGTGTTTCATCGATTCTGACAGTTACATATATTGAGCCTCTTTTTTTTCTGCCTAAATCGCCTGAAGAAAAACTATCTCCGAAGACTGCTCCCTAAAGTTCCCATTAAAACCCTTAATCCAATTGATGACTGTTCTTCCATCCCATTTTATTTTTCAATGAAGTGAAACATGTTTAGGAAGAAGTAGAGGCACTGTGACTCCAACCCCCTAATACTCCTCCTCTCCAATCCTCTCCCCATCCAATGACTGCACCCATCTACGCGAAATACCCCATTATGAAAAAGCTTTTTTTTTATTTTTTATGAAAATACAGAAATATCTCATTTACATAAGTATTCACAGCCCTGAGTCAATACTTTGTAGAAGCACCTTTGCAGCGATTACAGCTTTGAGTCTTTATGGGTACAGTGAGGGAAAAAAGTATTTGATCCCCTGCTGATTTTGTACGTTTGCCCACTGACAAAGAAATTATCAGTCTATAATTTTAATGGTAGGTTTATTTGAACAGTGAGAGACAGAATAACAACAACAAAATCCAGAAAAACGCATGTCAAAAATGTTATAAATTGATTTGCATTTTAATGAGGGAAATAAGTATTTGACCCCTCTGCAAAACATGACTTAGTACTTGGTGGCAAAACCCTTGTTGGCAAGCACAGAGGTCAGACGTTTCTTGTAGTTGGCCACCAGATTTGCACACATCTCAGGAGGGATTTTGTCCCACTCCTCTTTGCAGATCTTCTCCAAGTCATTAAGGTTTCGAGGCTGACGTTTGGCAACTCGAACCTTCAGCTCCCTCCACAGATTTTCTATGGGATTAAGGTCTGGAGACTGGCTAGGCCACTCCAGGACCTTAATGTGCTTCTTCTTGAGCCACTCCTTTGTTGCCTTGGCCGTGTGTTTGGGGTCATTGTCATGCTGAAATCGCCATCCACGACCCATTTTCAATGCCCTGGCTGAGGGAAGGAGGTTCTCACCCAAGATTTGACAGTACATGGCCCCGTCCATCGTCCCTTTGATGCGGTGAAGTTGTCCTGTCCCCTTAGCAGAAAAACACCCCCAAAGCAAAATGTTTCCACCTCCATGTTTGACGGTGGGGATGGTGTTCTTGGGGTCATAGGCAGCATTCCTCCTCCTCCAAACACTGCGTTGATGCCAAAGAGCTCCATTTTGGTCTCATCTGACCACAACACTTTCACCCAGTTGTCCTCTGAATCATTCTAATGTTCATTGGCAAACTTCAGATGGGCATGTATATGTGCTTTCTTGAGCAGAGGGACCTTGCGGGCGCTGCAGGATTTCAGTCCTTCACGGCGTAGTGTGTTACCAATTGTTTTCTTGGTGACTATGGTCCCAGCTGCCTTGAAATCATTGACAAGATCCTCCCGTGCAGTTCTGGGCTGATTCCTCACCGTTCTTATGATCATTGCAACTCCACAAGGTGAGATATTGCATGGAGCCCCAGGCCGAGGGAGATTGACAATTATTTTGTGTTTCTTCCATTTGCGAATAATCACACCAACTGTTGTCACCTTCTCACCAAGCTGCTTGGCGATGGTCTTGTAGCCCATTCCAGCCTTGTGTAGGTCTAAAATCTTGTCCCTGACATCCTTGGAGAGCTCTTTGGTCTTTGCCATGGTGGAGAGTGTGGAATATGATTGATTGATTGCTTCTGTGGACAGGTGCCTTTTATACAGGTAACAAACTGAGATTAGGAGCACTCCTTTTAAGAGTGTGCTCCTAATCTCAGCTCGTTACCTGTATAAAAGACACCTGGGAGGCAGAAATCTTTCTGATTGAGATGGGTCAAATACTTATTTCCCTCATTAATATGCAAATCAATTTATAACATTTTTGACATTCGTTTTTCTGGATTTTTTTGTTGTTATTCTGTCTCTCACTGTTCAAATAAACCTACCATTAGCAAACGTACAAAATCAGCAGGGGATCAAATACTTTTCCCCCCCATTGTAAGTCTCTAAGAGCTTTCCACACCTGGATTGTGCAACATTTTCCCATTATTCTATCACTGTCACTGTCTTGTTGGTAAGCAGCTTTACTGTAGATTTGGCCTTGTGTTTTAGGTTATTGTCCTGCTGAAAGGTGAATTCAACTCCCAGGGTCTGGTGGAAAGCAGACTGATCCGGGTTTTCCTCTAGGACATTCCTCTAGCGCCATTCCATTAATTTTTTTATCCAGAAAACCCCCCCAGTCCTTAATGATTACAAGCATACCCATAACATGATGCAGCCAGCACTATGCTTGAAAATATGGTGAGTGTTACTCAGTAATATGTTGTATTGGATTTGTCCCAAACATTACACTTTGTATTGAGGACGAAAGTTCATTTCTTTGCCACATTTTTTTCAGTTTTACTTGAGTGCCTCGTTGCAAACAGGATGCATGTTTGGGAATATTTTATTCTGTAAGTGCTTCCCTTTTTTCCCCTCTGTCATTTAGGTTCGTATTGTGGAGTGACTACAATGTTGTTGATCCATCCTCAGTGTTCTCCTGTCACAGCCATTAAACTGTGTAACTGTTCTAAAGTCACCATTGGACTCATGGTGAAATCCCTGAGCAGTTTCCTTCCTCTCCGGCAACTGAGTTGAAGGAAGGAGGCCTGTATCTTTGTAGTGACTGGGTGTATTGATACACCATCCAAAGTGTAATTAAGAACTTCACCGTGATCAAAGGGAAATTCAATGTCTGCTTTTTTGTTTACCCATCTACTTATAGGTGCCCCTCTTTGCGAGCCATTGGAAAACCTCCAAATTCTTTGTGGTTGAATCTGCATTTGAAATTCACTCCTCGATTGAGGGACCTTACAGATAATTGTATGTGTGGGATACAGAGATGAGGTAGTCAATCAAAAATCAAGTTAAACACTATTATTGCACCCAGAGTGAGTCCATGCAACTTATTATGTGACTTCTTAAGCACATTTATACTCCTGAATTTATTTAGGCCATAACAAAGTGGTTGAATAGTTATTGGCACAAGACATTTTAGCTTTAACTTTTGAATTCATTTTAATAGTTTTTCTTTTAAATACATAATTCCACTTTGACGTTATGGTTTAGTGTGTGTATTGAATGGTGTATTGAATAGTGTATTGAATGGTGTATTGAATAGTGTATTGAATGGTGTATTGAATAGTGTATTGAATAGTGTATTGAATGGTGTATTGAATAGTGTATTGAATAGTGTATTGAATGGTGTATTGAATGGTGTATTGAATGGTGTATTGAATGGTGTATTGAATGGTGTATTGAATTGTGCATTGAATAGTGTATTGAATGGTGTATTGAATGGTGTATTGAATGGTGTATTGAATGGTGTATTGAATAGTGTATTGAATGGTGTATTGAATGGTGTTGTAAGGGCGTTCGTCTGTAGAGAGAGAGGGCCGAAATGCAGCGTGGTGATTACTCATGTTCTTTAATCAATAATAGACGATACATGAAATAACTAAATGAATATGAAAACAACAAACGGAACGTGAAACCTAATACAGCCTATCTGGTGAACACTACACAAAGACAGGAACAATCACCCACAAACACACAGTGAAACCCAGGCTACCTAAATATGGTTCCCAATCAGAGACAATGACGAACACCTGCCTCTGATTGAGAACCATATCAGGCCGAACATAGAACTAGACCAAAACATAGAAAAACAAACATAGACTACCCACCCAACTCACGCCCTGACCATACTAAATAAATACAAAAACAACGGAAATAGAGGTCAGAACGTGACAGTACCCCCCCCCCAAAGGTGCGGACTCCGGCCGCAAAACCTTGACCTATAGGGGAGGGTCTGGGTGGGCGTCTGTCCGCGGTGGCGGCTCTGGCGCGGGACGCGGACCCCACTTCGCCATTGTCCTAGTCCGCCTTATTGTCCGCCTCCGTGGCTTACTCACCCTGCCCACCCCTCTCAATGACCCCACTGGACAGAGGGGCTGCTTGGGACAGAGGGGCAGCTGCTCGGGACAGAGGGGCAGCTGCTCGGGACAGAGGGGCAGCTGCCCGGGACAGAGGGACGGCAGCTGCTCGGGACAGAGGGACGGCAGCTCGGGACAGAGGGGCGGCAGCAGCTTGGGACAGAGGGGCGACAGCTGCTCTGGACAGAGGGGCAGCTGCTCGGGCGGCCCCTGGCTGACTGACGGCACTGGCGGCCCCTGGCTTACTGGCGGCACTGGCGGCCCCTGGCTTACTGGCGGCCCCTGGCTGACTGGCGGCACTGGCGGCCCCTGGCTGACTGGCGGCACCTGGCTGACTGGCGGCACTGGCGGCCCCTGGCTGACTGGCGGCACTGGCGGCCCCTGGCTGACTGGCGGCCCCTGGCTGACTGGCGGCACTGGCGGCCCCTGGCTGACTGGCGGCACTGGCGGCCCCTGGCTGACTGGCGGCACTGGCGGCCCCTGGCTGACTGGCGGCCCCTGGCTGACGGGCGGCACTGGCGGCCCCTGGCTGACGGGCGGCACTGGCGGCTCCTGGCAGACGGGCGGCACTGGCGGCGCTGGGCAGACGGGCGGCACTGGCGGCGCTGGGCAGACGGGCGGCGTTGGCGGCGCTGGGCAGACGGGCGGCGTTGGCGGCGCTGGGCAGACGGGCGGCGTTGGCGGCGCTGGGCAGACGGGCGGCGTTGGCGGCGCTGGGCAGACGGGAAGCTCAGCTGGCGCTGGGCAGACGGGAAGCTCCGGCAACGCTGGAGAAAAGGAAGGCCCTGGTAGCGCCGGAGAGGCGGGAGACTCCGGCAGCGGCGCCGGACAGGCGGGAGGCTCCGGCAGCGGCGCCGGATTGGCGGGAGGCTCCGGCAGCGGCGCCGGACAGGCGGGAGGCTCCGGCAGCGGCGCCGGACAGGCGGGAGGCTCCGGCAGCGGCGCCGGACAGGCGGGAGGCTCCGGCAGCGGCGCCGGACAGGCGGGAGGCTCCGGCAGAGGCGCCGGACAGGCGGGAGGCTCCGGCAGAGGCGCCGGACAGGCGGGAGGCTCCTGCAGAGGCGCCGGACAGGCGGGAGGCTCCGGCAGATGCGCCGGACAGGCGGGAGGCTCCGGCAGATGCGCCGGACAGGCGGGAGGCTCCGGCAGAGGCGCCGGACAGGCGGGAGGCTCCGGCAGAGGCGCCGGACAGGCGGGAGGCTCCGGCAGCGCTGGAGAGGAGGAAGGCTCTGGTAGCGCCGGAGAGGCGGGAGACTCCGGCAGCGCTGGAGAGGAGGAAGGCTCTGGACGGATGGGCCGGAGAGACAGCCTGGTACGGGGAGCTGCCACCGGAGGGCTGGGGTGTGGAGGTGGTGACGGATAGACCGGGCCGTGCAGGCGCACTGGAGCTCTTGAGCACCGAGCCTGCCCAACCTTACCCGGTTGAATGGTCCCGGTCGCCCTGCCAGTGCGGCGAGGTGGAATAGCCCGCACTGGGCTATGCAGGCGAACCGGGGACACCGTGCGCAAGGCTGGTGCCATGTAAGCCGGCCCAAGGAGACGCACTGGAGACCAGATGCGTAGAGCCGGCTTCATGGCACTTGGCTCGATGCCCACTCTAGCCCGGCCGATACGCGGAGCTGGAATGTACCGCACCGGGCTGTGCACCCGCACTGGGGACACCGTGCGCTCCACAGCATAACACGGTGCCTGCCCGGTCTCTCTAGCCCCCCGGTAACCACAGGGAGTTTGCGCAGGTCTCCTACCTGGCCTAGCCATACTCCCTGTTAGCCCCCCCCCAAGAAATTTTTGGGGCTGACTCCCGGGCTTCCATCCACGACGCCGCGCTGCCTCCTCATACCAGCGCCTCTCCGCTTTCGCCGCCTCCCGTTCTTCCTTGGGGCGGCGATATTCTCCTGGCTGAGCCCAAGGTCCTTTACCGTCTAATTCGTCCTCCCAACTAGTATACTCCATGCCATTGCTGTCCATAACGTCCTCCCTTCGCTGCTGCCTGTTAACACGCTGCTCGGTCCGGGTGTGGTGGGTGATTCTGTAAGGGCGTTCGTCTGTAGAGAGAGAGGGCCGAAATGCAGCGTGGTGATTACTCATGTTCTTTAATCAATAATAGACGATACATGAAATAACTAAATGAATATGAAAACAACAAACGGAACGTGAAACCTAATACAGCCTATCTGGTGAACACTACACAAAGACAGGAACAATCACCCACAAACACACAGTGAAACCCAGGCTACCTAAATATGGTTCCCAATCAGAGACAATGACGAACACCTGCCTCTGATTGAGAACCATATCAGGCCGAACATAGAACTAGACCAAAACATAGAAAAACAAACATAGACTACCCACCCAACTCACGCCCTGACCATACTAAATAAATACAAAAACAACGGAAATAGAGGTCAGAACGTGACAGGTGTATTGAATGGTGTATTGAATAGTGTATTGAATAGTGTATTGAATGGTGTATTGAATAGTGTATTGAATGGTGTATTGAATGGTGTATTGAATGGTGTATTGAATGGTGTATTGAATGGTGTATTGAATGGTGTATTGAATAGTGTATTGAATAGTGTATTGAATGGTGTATTGAATAGTGTATTGAATAGTGTATTGAATGGTGTATTGAATGGTGTATTGAATGGTGTATTGAATGGTGTGAAAAGTCAATGGAGTGAGTGAATACGTTCTGAAGAGAGGAGAAACATTTTCTTACAAATACCTGCAGATCCTTGGAGAGTTCCCTGAACCCGAGAAGAAACACTCCACTATGCCCAGGAGCCACAAAGCCATTACAGCTTTTTAGCCCCAGATGTAATAGGTGTTATAATTTATCATGTAAACCCTAAACTGTTTCTTAATTAAGTGCGTGCGTTAATACATTTTTTTAATTTGATCCCTGTAGGTACTTTGCTATGCTAATTGCAATATTCCACAACTTAGTTATTATGCTAGTGCCCTTGGCTATTTGCTGCAGTGAGGAGAGGAAACGTGGGATACTTTCTTACCTCTGTAGTTTATTAACTCGTCCAGTCTCAACATTGTAGAGAATTATTATTATTTTTTTTTATTTTATGTGTGGGCTTAGCAGTAAACTTCAGATTGTGTCTTCTGATCTGACGTCAGCCGTTTCAATGAGTCTGTCTGTCTGATATACCGTGTGTCACAGGACAGGTTTAGTCTATGTTTTCCAATGTTGTGTCACAGGGCCAGGACAATAAACAGTTTAGAGCACACGACAAACTATGTGTCACACCCTGACCTTAGAGATCCTGTTTATGTCTCTAGTTTGGTTTGGTCAGGGTGTGAGTTGGGGCGGGTATTCTATACTCTATTATTTGTGTTTCTATGTTTTGGCCGGGTATGGTTCTCAATCAGGGACAGCTGTCTATCGTTGTCTCTGATTGAGAACCATACTTAGGTAGCTCCTTTCCCACCTGTCTTTGTGGGAAGTTGACTTTGTTCAGGGGACGTAGCCTTTAGTGTCATGGTTTGTTTTTGTAGTGTTCATTGTTTTGTTCGGCGTCATTTTTGAAATAAAGAAAAAATTACGCTCACCACGCTGCACCTTGGTCCTCGTCTTTTAACGGCCGTGACACTGTGACAGATGATGACAAATCTCGGCAGAGTCTACATATTACTGTAACAACGTAGTTCCTGTCTAGCTAGGGATTCCACATCAGCTATACCATCACCAAGTGAGCTATTTACAATGACGAGCTAATAAGATCCAGACAGACAAACACACACATGCACGCACACGCTAATGACCTCCACTACCTCCCTAACTGACTGCTGGAGGTAGTTAAAGACCCCGGGCAGTACAGCCAAGCCGTGACTTTTTCCATTTTCTTCATCTTCTTCATTCTATCATCCAGTGTTGAGATAAGCATGTGTGACTCATGTGTAAGTCATGTGTAAGTCATGTGTGACTCATGTGTAAGTCATGCTGTAAGTCAATGAATTTGTGTTGGACTCAATTATTAACTTTGCCCTTTTTTTTAGAATAGGGTGTGATTCATTAGTGACAAGGTCAATATAGCCACTCTGGACATACAAGACATGAGGATTGTCCAGTTAATTTGTAGAGACATGGTTGAAATGACATGGTTGAAATGACACAGTTGAAATGGTTGAAATGACATGGTTGAAATGACATGGTTGAAATGGTTGAAATGACATGGTTGAAATGGTTGAAATGACATGGTTGAAATGACATGGTTGAAATGGTTGAAATGGTTGAAATGACATGGTTGAAATGGTTGAAATGACATGGTTGAAATGGTTGAAATGACATGGTTGAAATGGTTGAAATGACATGGTTGAAATGGTTGAAATTACATGGTTGAAATGGTTGAAATGACATGGTTGAAATGACATGGTTGAAATGGTTGAAATGACATGGTTGAAATGGTTGAAATGTTGACTGTTTTCCCACGGAGCTGTAATGTCAATGTGTTCAGTCTGTTGTCATAGAGAAAATGGTCACATATGTAGATCACTGGGCACTGATGGAAACATTCAGTATCTTATAGTTAATTCTGCATAAAATAAACTTGATCTATTCTATTCTAAAAATGTATATAATTGAGCCCTCTTAGTTTCAAAGGGCAGGACACCTGTTATCCTGACTTCAGTCATGCTGAAGATGAATTTGATATTGTAAAAGCTAAACAAAACACAAGGACATGAACACAAAATTAAATATTTTTTTAACCCCCCCCCCCCCCCCCCCCCCCCCCCCCCCCCATCCTTTGAGTTGTCATGGCATTTGGCCTAATGGGAAAACTTAGCAAAGGCGAGCAGCAGACCGACCACCTAGTGCCATAAATACAGCATGAAGTAATTCTGCCCATATGAAGAAAACCTCCGCCCCCCCCCCCCCCCAAAAAAAAAAAAAAAATCTGTTGACATTATCCCGCTGATGTTGGATGGAGCATCTGCAGTAGTTTTTAATATGTATTTAATATTCAGAGCTCGTCTTACATCTCTGACATTAGCAGAGCAAGATAATCCCTTGAAAGATTAAATTAAATGTAGGCTGGAGTATTTAGCGCTAGCTATTGTTTAAATTAGTGCTAAAGGAATTGTACTCACAGCACATGATATTAAATCGAGCCATGAGCCAGGAAATAGTCTTGCGTCCCAAATGACAGCCTATTCCCTACATAGTACACTACTGGTAAAAAAGTACTACGCAGATAATAGGGTTTCAATTGGGACGCAGATGCTGTCATCCACAGTGGCTTCTTGATGAAGCATCATTTCATTGGGGCGGAGGGGGGATTCACTAATCCCCTAACAGAAACAGGTTAGTGTTATAGTTTTTAACTACACTGAACCCATAACAAAATATGCATTTGCAGTATTAAAATAAATCTTCTATTAAGTTAAAAGCAGAAGGTACATTTCATTACACTCTGTTGCTGCTAGATGGGTCTGGTACCATTTCATTACACTCTGTTGCTGCTAGATGGGTCTGGTACCATTTCATTACACTCTATTGCTGCTAGATGGGTCTGGTACCATTTCATTACACTCTGTTGCTGCTAGATGGGTCTGGTACCATTTCATTACACTCTGTTGCTGCTAGATGGGTCTGGTACCATTTCATTACACTCTGTTGCTGCTAGATGGGTCTGGTACCATTTCATTACACTCTATTGCTGCTAGATGGGTCTGGTACCATTTCATTACACTCTGTTGCTGCTAGATGGGTCTGGTACCATTTCATTACACTCTGTTGCTGCTAGATGGGTCTGGTACCATTTCATTACACTCTGTTGCTGCTAGATGGGTCTGGTACCATTTCATTACACTCTATTGCTGCTAGATGGGTCTGGTACCATTTCATTACACTCTGTTGCTGCTAGATGGGTCTGGTACCATTTCATTACACTCTATTGCTGCTAGCTGGGTCTGGTACCATTTCATTACACTCTATTGCTGCTAGCTGGGTCTGGTACCATTTCATTACACTATATTGCTGCTAGCTGGGTCTGGTACCATTTCATTACACTCTGTTGCTGCTAGCTGGGTCTGGTACCATTTAATTACACTCTATTGCTGCTAAATGGGTCTGGTACCATTTCATTACACTCTGTTGCTGTTAACTGGGTCTGGTACCATTTCATTACATTCTATTGCTTCTAGCTGGGCCTGGTACCATTTCATTACACTCTATTGCTGCTAACTGGGTCTGGTACCATTTCATTACATTCTATTGCTTCTAGCTGGGCCTGGTACCATTTCATTACACTCTATTGCTGCTAGATGGGTCTGGTACCATTTCATTACACTCTATTGCTGCTAGCTGGGCTGGGTACCATTACAACCCTACATTCACTAGGAATAACCGACAGTGGTATGAAATTAGAGTACAACTGAAAATAGCATAACATTTAATTATTTATTTCATTTAAGCGCAAATCTTTTTTTAGTGAGATTGTTTTTATGTGACGTGAGTTGGTAAAAAGCACATCTGCAAATGGAGTTCATTAATTTAAAACTCCCGACAGATGGAATTGTATAATATTATGAGAATCATGCTTTATTACAATAATATACAGAGTGACCTATCTCGTTTGCTTTTGCACGTGTTCTATATATGCTTCCCGATATAACCCTACTGTTCCTGGTATTCTCTATGACCACATACAGATCTATTGGGTTCAGAACCCAGTCTCTTGCACTTCACAAGACCGTGTTAGTCCACTCTTCAGGTCTTCAGTTCTCAGGCCTCTCTCTGTAAGGCAAGGTTAGACTAACCAAATGTATTGACCAAACCTATATCAAACAACAACAACAACGTAACAAATCTTCTATTTTTTTTACCAAGAACTAAACAAATCATTTGAAGTTCACCACCTGCATTTCCTTGTGGAAAACCCCATGTTGTTTGAAAAACACATTGGTGCACCTCACACCTCCACCCTCCACCCTAATCCTCTGGCCTCCTCGGTCCTCAGCCAGACCATGGTTTCCTGACACAGTGACACGGAGTGACTTGGTCTAGTCTACCACTGTCTCTCTGTTCTGTAGTAGCAGTCTGGTCTACCACTGTCTCTCTGTTCTGTAGTAGCAGTCTGGTCTGGTCTACCACTGTCTCTCTGTTCTATAGCAGCAGTCTGGTCTGGTCTACCACTGTCTCTCTGTTCTATAGCAGCAGTCTGGTCTGGTCTACCACTGTCTCTCTGTTCTGTAGCAGCAGTCTGGTCTACCACTGTCTCCCTGTTCTGTAGTAGCAGTCTGGTCTGGTCTACCACTGTCTCTCTGTTCTGTAATAGCAGTCTGGTCTGGTCTACCACTGTCTCTCTGTTCTGTAGTAGCAGTCTGGTCTGGTCTACCACTGTCTCTCTGTTCTATAGTAGCAGTCTGGTCTGGTCTACCACTGTCTCTCTGTCCTATAGCAGCAGTCTGGTCTGGTCTACCACTGTCTCTCTGTCCTATAGCAGCAGTCTGGTCTGGTCTACCACTGTCTCTCTGTTCTATAGCAGCAGTCTGGTCTGGTCTACCACTGTCTCCCTGTTCTGTAGTAGCAGTCTGGTCTGGTCTACCACTGTCTCTCTGTCCTATAGCAGCAGTCTGGTCTGGTCTACCACTGTATCTCTGTTCTATAGCAGCAGTCTGGTCTGGTCTACCACTGTCTCTCTGTTCTGTAGCAGCAGTCTGGTCTACCACTGTCTCTCTGTTCTGTAGCAGCAGTCTGGTCTGGTCTACCACTGTCTCCCTGTTCTGTAGCAGCAGTCTGGTCTGGTCTACCACTGTCTCTCTGTTCTGTAGCAGCAGTCTGGTGTGTCTGAACAAGCTGTTCCAACAACTGGAAGACATCACAAGTTAAATACTCATTATTTTAATTTGATGCTAATCATGTGTTAATGAGACTAATCCCCACAATGATTCAGGTAATTTGCTTAATGGCTGCCCAGGGCCCAGATCACACCAATCAGTCACGTCTGATAAGACGTCTGTTCTGTTGCGGAGAGGAGTGTAGAGGGGAAAACTACCTGGCAGGTAGTAAAGGTGGATGAGGTGGAGGTAGTGGAGGAAGAGAAAGGAGGGAGGGAACTGAAACAGGTGATGCCCCAACAAAGCACCTGGGAGGGGACCAACATACTAGCCCGCTAACCTCATAGAGAGACAGAGAGAGAAAACAGAGAGCGAGAAAAAGAGAGAGAGAGAGAGCGAGAGAGAGAGCAACAGAGAGAGAGAGAGAGAGAAAGAGAGCAACAGAGAGAGAGCGAGAGAGAGAGATAGAGAGACAGATGGGGGAGAGAGAAAGAGAGAGCGAGAGAGAGAGAGACGTTTGAAGTACGTTTGTACTTTAACTATTTGCACATCGTTACAACACTGTATATAGACATAATATGACATTTGAAATGTCTTTATTCTTTTGGAACTTCTGTATGTGTAATGTTTACTGTTCATTTGATTGTTTATTTCACTTTTGTATATTATCTACCTCACTTGCTTTGGCAATGTTAACATAGGTGTCCCATGTCAATAAAGCCCCTTGAATTGAATTCTGAGAGAGAGAGACCAAAAAATAATTCACAAAATGGGACAAACACCAAATCGAGAATCTCCATGCGGAATTCTTTAAAAAAGATCCTCTGTGTACAACGTGAAACACCAAATAATGCATAGGACGATATTCGCTTATTCTACAACCACCGAAAAGGAAGTGATTCACAAACCTTCACCTACAGAGAGTATAGTGTGTTTTGTTTTAAGTAATAGAATACAATAACAATAATGAGGACTGGTGTTCAGGGGTAGATGTTAGTGGAGGTAATATGTACGTGTCGGTAGGGGTTTGTAACGAGTGCCCTGAGAGTCAGGAAGCAAGTACAGGGAGTGAATATTTAATAAATAAGCTGAACATAATGCAAAACAAGAAACACTAACAGCACACAGACATGAAACTGAAACAATAACGCCTGGGGAAGGAACCAATGGGAGGGACATATATAGGGAAGGAACCAATGGGAGTGCCATATATAGGGAAGGAACCAATGGGAGGGACATATATAGGGAAGGAACCAATGGGAGTGACATATATAGGGAAGGAACCAATGGGAGTGCCATATATAGGGAAGAAACCAATGGGAGTGCCATATATAGGGAAGGAACCAATGGGAGGGACATATATAGGGAAGGAACCAATGGGAGTGACATATATAGGGAAGGAACCAATGGGAGAGACATATATAGGGAAGGAACCAATGGGAGTGACAGATATAGGGAAGGAACCAATGGGAGAGACATATATAGGGAAGGAACCAATGGGAGAGACATATATAGGGAAGGAACCAATGGAAGGGACATATATAGGACAGGAACCAATGGGAGGGACATATATAGGGAAGGAACCAATGGGAGGGACATATATAGGGAAGGTAATCAGGGAGGTGATGGAGTCCTGGTGAGTGTGATGACACGCTGGTGCGCATAACAATGGTGACAGGTTTGCGCCATCTTGAGCAGCCTGGTGACCTACAGTTGAGAACCGGATAGGGAGTAAACGTGTTAAGGGTATGGGTTAGTTAATACATGTAGGTAGGGGTAAAGTGACTATGCATAGATAATGAACAGAGTAGCAGCAATGCATGGGAAAAGTGTGTGTGTGTGCAGTGGTGTAAAGTACTTCAGTAAAAATACTTGAAAGTACTACTTAAGTAGTTTTTTGATGGTATCTGTACTTTACTTTACAACTTATATTTTTGACAACTTTTACTTCACTACATTCCTAAAGAAAATAATGTATTTTACTCCATACGTTTTCCCTGACACCCAAAAGTACGTTACATTTGGAATGCTTAGCAGGACAGGAAAATGGACCAATTCACACACTTATCAAGAGAACATCCTTGGTCATCTCTACTGCCTCTGATCTAACGGACTCACTAAACGCGAATGCTTCAATTGTAAATGATGTCTGAGTGCTGGAGTGTGCCCCTGACTATCTGTAAAATATATATATATATATATACAAAAATATATTGTGGCAAACCTCTTCAAGGTTAGGAGCGTTTGTCACAAATTAAGGTATGTGACCATTGGTGTTTCTCTCTCTCCATGCTTTTAACAGGTTTATGTGATAGATCTGTTCCTGGGGCCGTCGCCCTGGCTGTCGGATCCGATAATTAACTTATCCTATTCTCTCCAGTACTTCATATGGTCCTTTCCATGTGGCTAGTAGTTTACACTCTACCGTGGGGATCAGCACTAACACCCTATCTCCCGGTTGAAATTCCCTCAGGGTAGCCTGCCAGTTATAAGTGTGCCGCTGGTGCTCTTGTGCTTGTCTCATGTGCTCTCTGACGATGGGCATGACTGTGGCTATCCTGTCTTGCATTGCCGTGACGTGCTCTATGACACTAGTATACGGGGTGGATTGGTGCTCCCAGGGTTCCCGGGCGATGTCTAAGATTCCCCGGGGATGCCTCCCATATACCAGCTCAAAGGGAGAAAACCCCAGTGAGGCTTGAGGAACCTCTCTAATGGCAAACATCAGATACGGCAACATGCAATCCCAGTTTTTCCCATCCTTATCGATTACCTTCCTGAGCATTGACTTCAGGGTCCGGTTGAATCAACTGTTTCACCTGCCACAGTTTATAAAGGTCCGCCATAAGGCGGGACATAAAGGGGGTCCCGTGGTCAGTAAGGATCTCCTTTGGAACCCCTACCCTGGTGAACAAGAGCACTAATTCCTTTGCAATATTTTTGGAAGCCATCGTCCGAAGGGGAATGGCTTCTGGGTAGCGAGTGGCATAATCTAGAATGACCAGAATGTATTGGCGCCCTCTGGCGGATTTGGGTAGTGGGCCCACTATATCCATCGCTATCTCAAATGACGTTTCGATTATGGGGAGTGGCACTAACGGGCTTCTAACAGCTGGTCGGGGAGCTGTTAACTGGCACTCCGGGCACTCTCCACAATGCCGAGCCACTTCAGCCTGAATTCCTGGCCAGTAAAACCTCCTTACAATCCGATCTTGGGTTTAATCGATACCAAGATGTCCACCCAGAACGTGCCCATGAGCTAGATCCAGTACTGTCCTCTGGTACCGGGTGGGGACCAACAACTGTTCCACCACATCAACCCCTATTTTTAAGACTCTGTACACCAAACCCTTTTTCATGATGAAGTGGGGAAAACTATTAGGCATCATCCCATCATTTATGGGAGTACCATCTGCGACCTGCACGTCTGCTCTGGCTTGCTAGAGGGTTGGATCCTGGTTTGGGGTTTTTCTGGTTTTCCCGAAATTAGTCAAGAACCCTGCCAGGTCTGCTGGTTCTAGATCGTCGTCCTCTGGATTCAGATCGACCTCAGCCCCACTAGTACTGGGCTGTTCGTTATCAATGAGGTTTGCCACTTCATCCTCATCCTCCCCTACTAGCACCTGTGAGGTTGTCCCCTGAGAGACCTTGTTTCTTGGCTTTGGTTGAAGGCCCCATGCTTCTTCTTGCCCATGCTTTGGCCTAACTTAGCAAAGTTAGGAAAGTATCTACCCAATATTACATCATATGGCATCTTTGGGACCGCGCCAACCTCATAATCCAGCAGACCGTCCTCTGTTTGTATGCTCACTAAGGCCGTGGGTTACAAACGGGTATCCCCATGAATGAATGAAACACTGATGTCCTGTCTTGTATCCAGTTTATGATTCAGCACTAGGCTTGCAACGACCAGGTTTAGCATACTGCCGGAATCCAGCAGTGCTTCAACCTCTTTCCCTTCAACCTTCTCCCTGCACATATGTTTGTTTCTTGATCTTTCAAGTACAGGACATGCATACCATGTATCATCTTCATTTTCACAGAGGTTACATTGCATTGGCTCTTCTTTAATAGGGCAGTAGGCTGAAATATGTCCCAGTCGATTACAATTATAACAGGTAATAGGGTTTCGGGGGAGGAGACACCCTCGACACCCGGTCCCGGTTTCCGTTTTTTCCCTTAGTGTCTCGGCCTGATTCTGATTCTTTCCTCATGGCCCCACAATGTTCCCGTCCCCCTCCATGTGTTGGGACAGCCTTACCCTGTCCTCTGGTTCGCCCAGGCCTGGGGAACGGGAATCTTTCCTCCTGTGCCTGCTCAGCTGTTCCTGCCGTACAATACCGTTCAACCAGGCCCACGAGATGGTCGGCGGAAAGTACCTAGTTCTGGCCAACCCATCGTCTCACTTCTTGGGGTAGACCTCGCTGAAACTGGTTGAGTACGATGGTCTCGACGATCTCAGCAGATGAACGGGTCTCCGGTCACAACCATTTCCACGCCAGGTGAATCAAGTCGAACATCTGTGTTCGTGGGGGTTTTCCAGGTCGGTAGGACCACTGGTGGAGCGGTGTGCCCTCACGGTATCGGTCACTCACAGTCTAGTCAGGATCTCTCCCTTTAGTTTATCGTAATCCTGTGCATCTTTCAACTCCAGGTTGAAATACGCTTTTTGAGCATCCCCTGCCAGGTATGGTGCCAGAAGCCCTGCCCATTCTTCTTTCGGCCACTCCCTCTCTGCCGTCCTTTCGAAGGTGGTCAGATATGCTTCCACATCATCCTGTGCTGTCATTTTTTGAAGAAAAGGATTGGCCCGCCTCTGGGTATTTGCAGCTGGTAATTGAGCCCCAATTTGGTCTGCTAGCCCCTTTAGGCCTTCTCTTAACTCCCGGGTGTTTCTCTCTTGCTCTTCTCTGAGCAGCTGGTTGGTGTGGTGCTGGACCTCTAGCGTATCCTGTTACATTCGCATTGCATCCTGATGAGCTATTTGTTGAGCTCTAGTTGCCTCTTGTTGGGTGGCCGCCGCTTGTAACAGGGCCTGTATGGCTCCCTCTATACTCATTTTCCTGAGAAACTGTTCTAACCAAACAAAGCCACAACAAAAAAAACTGATTCCCCTTTGGAGTGCTAACTGAACATTTTTATTTTTCTTCTACCTAACCAGCGGTATGGTTAGTCCATTGCCCGCATTCTCCACCACGTGTGGCAAACCTCTTCAAAGTTAGGAGCGTTTGTCACAAATTAAGTGGTAAACTGTCACCAAATCACCCCAGAAATAGAGTTCTTTCGAACAGGACAGTACCTGTGTGTTTGTTTCTCCGTCCTGGTCCAGCAAGGTCGTAGGCGAGGTCAAGGATAGCAGGGTTCTGGACACGAATCAGGTTCTCGGTAGGTCCAAGTCCAAAACAGTCCAGCTCATACACGGTAAATCCAGCCAATATCTATTGTCTCTTTCTCTACGGTTCATAGATCCTTCCAACCCTCTCTCTCTCCCTTCCTGGTTTTTCTTGACCCTTTATCTGTGGGTCGGCTTCACCTTCCGAGGGTTCCCCTTGGTTCTTGGACTTGTAGTTTTGGCGGTCGGCCATTTTGTGATATGTAGTTCTGATCAGGGTGGCCATTTTAGTGATCGGGCAGACCCGATAGTTCTGCTCTCACATATCTGCCATTTATCACTCGACCCCCTTCTTTGCCACAATATATATATATATTGGTAATCTGGTTTGCTTTAATATAAGGAATTGAATATACTTAAGTATATTTTAGTAATTACACTTAAGTGTATTTTATACTCTGTAGCGCCTTACGGTCAGATGCCAAGCAGTTGCCAAATCAAGCGGTGATGCAGACAGTCAAGATGCTCTCATTGGTGCAGCTGTAGAACTTTTTGAAGATCTGAGAGTGGCTCTTTACAACACAACATGAACTGTCCTTTATGAATCCTCTTAATAAACAGGCAGAGGAGAGGGCTAAGCATTATGGATGGACCCCTGTGGTGATGACACATTGTGGGACAGATCAATCAACTGGTTGAGGGGGAGGGGGGGAGGAGGGAGAGGAGGGAGCGACAGAGGTAGACAGGGGTTAGTGAGGGTGAGGGGGTGAGGAGAGGGAGTGATGGGTAAGGGGGGGTGAGAGGGAGAGATGGGTAAGGGGGGTGAGAGGGAGAGATGGGTAAAGGGGGTGAGAGGGAGAGATGGGTGAGGAAGGGGTGAGAGGGAAAGTTGGGTAAGGGGGGTGAGAGGGAAAGATGGGTGAGGAACGGGTGAGAGGGAGAGATGGGTAAGGGGGGTGAGAGGGAGAGATGGGTAAGGGGGGTGAGAGGGAGAGATGGGTAAGGGGGGTGAGAGGGAGAGATTGGTGAGGAAGGGGTGAGAGGGAGAGATGGGTAAGGGGGGTGAGAGGGAGAGATGGGTAAGGGGGGTGAGAGGGAGAGATGGGTAAGGGGGGGTGAGAGGGAGAGATGGGTAAGGAAGGGGTGCGAGGGAGAGATGGGTGAGGAAGGGGTGAGAGGGAGAGATGGGTAAGGGGGGTGAGAGGGAGAGATGGGTAAGGTGGGGTGAGAGGGAGAGATGGGTAAGGGGGGTGAGAGGGTGAGATGGGTAAGGGGAGTGAGAGGGAGATATGGGCAAGGGGGGTGAGAGGGAGAGATGGGTGAGGAAGGGGTGAGAGGGAGAGATGGGTAAGGGGGGTGAGAGGGAGCGATGGGTAAGGGGGGGTTGAGAGGGAGAGATGGGTAAGGAAGGGGTGCGAGGGAGAGATGGGTGAGGAAGGGGTGAGAGGGAGAGATGGGTAAGGGGGGGTGAGAGGGAGAGATGGGTAAGGGGGGGTGAGAGGGAGAGATGAGTAAGGGGGGTGAGAGGGAGAGATGGGTAAGGGGGGTGAGAGGGAGAGATGGGTAAGGGGGGTGAGAGGGAGAGATTGGTGAGGAAGGGGTGAGAGGGAGAGATGGGTAAGGGGGGTGAGAGGGAGAGATGGGTAAGGGGGGTGAGAGGGAGAGATGGGTAAGGGGGGGTGAGAGGGAGAGATGGGTAAGGAAGGGGTGCGAGGGAGAGATGGGTAAGGTGGGGTGAGAGGGAGAGATGGGTAAGGGGGGTGAGAGGGTGAGATGGGTAAGGGGAGTGAGAGGGAGAGATGGGCAAGGGGGGTGAGAGGGAGAGATGGGTGAGGAAGGGGTGAGAGGGAGAGATGGGTAAGGGGGGTGAGAGGGAGCGATGGGTAAGGGGGGGTTGAGAGGGAGAGATGGGTAAGGAAGGGGTGCGAGGGAGAGATGGGTGAGGAAGGGGTGAGAGGGAGAGATGGGTAAGGGGGGGTGAGAGGGAGAGATGGGTAAGGGGGGGTGAGAGGGAGAGATGAGTAAGGGGGGTGAGAGGGAGAGATGGGTAAGGGGGGTGAGAGGGAGAGATGGGTAAGGGGGGGTGAGAGGGAGAGATGGGTAAGGGGGGGGGGGTGAGAGGGAGAGATGGGTAAGGGGGGTGAGAGGGAGCGATGGGTAAGGGGGGGTTGAGAGGGAGAGATGGGTAAGGAAGGGGTGCGAGGGAGAGATGGGTGAGGAAGGGGTGAGAGGGAGAGATGGGTAAGGGGGGGTGAGAGGGAGAGATGGGTAAGGGGGGGTGAGAGGGAGAGATGAGTAAGGGGGGTGAGAGGGAGAGATGGGTAAGGGGGGTGAGAGGGAGAGATGGGTAAGGGGGGGTGAGAGGGAGAGATGGGTAAGGGGGGGGGGGGTGAGAGGGAGAGATGGGTAAGGGGGGTGAGAGGGAGAGATGGGTAAGGGGGGGTGAGAGAGAGAGATGGGTGAGGAAGGGGTGAGACGGATCAAAAAGGGAGAACTGATGACAAGGAGATCTGATGACAGGGAGAGCTGATGACAGGGAGATCTGATGACAGAGAGAACTGATGACAGTGGGACCGATGACAGGGAGAACTGATGACAGAGAGAACTGATGACAGGGAGATCGATGACAGGAAGAACTGATGACAGGGAGAACTGATGACAGGGAGATCGATGACAGGGAGAGCTGATGACAGGGAGATCTGATGACAGAGAGAACTGATGACAGTGGGACCGATGACAGGGAGAACTGATGACAGAGAGAACTGATGACAGGGAGATCGATGACAGGGAGATCGATGACAGGGAGAACTGATGACAGGGAGAACTGATGACAGGGAGATCGATGACAGGGAGATCGATGACAGGGATATCGATGACAGGAGAGAACTGATGACAGGGAGAACTGATGACAGGGAGAGATGATGACAGGGGTAGATTATGACAGAGAGATCGATGACAGGGGGAACTGATGAATGCTAGCGACATAACGAACCATGTGCGCTAACTATTATAAATGGCGTTCTCTTGCATTTTTTTCCATCATCACAACAAATGCTCATTAGCTTTTTATGAGGGATTGTGTAAATAATAAATATAATTTAATTACATCCATCACAAATGCAAATTTTTGAGTTTAAGAGCGCTGGGGAATAAAAAATGATGCCATAATGCCTTGGGCTAATGTTGCGTACCGGCCTGCAGTGAAGAGATGGGCATTTTGTTTATGCAAGACTAGCATATTTTTGGTTATGGTAGTCAATATCTGTTTAAATTATTATTTCATTGTTTAATTGTTTGATGAAAAGATTTCCTGATTATCACCATGTTGTTCCTCGATTTATCCTCCCATCCCAGGTGGCCAAATCAAATACAGCCCATTTACCCAGCCTCACAATCATTCACACACACACACACACACGCACACACACACACACACACACACACACACACACACACACACACACACATATATCCCATTTAACCAGCCTCGTAATCATTAATTCACACTCAAAGTAATTTGCATATCCCCCCATCAAACAAACAAACAGAATTATCCAAAGTTGCCTCATTATATAGTATGGGAACCTGTCTAAAACAATGGTACTTAGCTAAAACAATGGTGCTAAGCCAAAACAATGGTACTAAGCTAAAACAATGGTACTTAGCTAAAACAATGGTACTGAGCTAAAACAATGGTACCTAGCTAAAACAATGGCACTGAGCTAAAACAATGGTACTTAGCTAAAACAATGGTACTTAGCTAAAACAATGGTACTGAGCTAAAACAATGGAACCTGTCTAAAACAATGGTACTTAGCTAAAACAATGGTGCTAAGCCAAAACAATGGTACTAAGCTAAAACAATGGTACTTAGCTAAAACAATGGTACTGAGCTAAAACAATGGTACTTAGCTAAAACAATGGTACTGAGCTAAAACAATGGTACTGAGCTAAAACAATGGTACTTAGCTAAAACAATGGTACTTAGCTAAAACAATGGTACTAAGCTAAAACACTATACTACCATCACTCTAGGATGTACATTTGCCACCTAAATCAGAGGATAACCTACTGTTGCTGGGTAATCTGGGCTGAAGCATGCCAATTAGACATACAGGGGGACTGGCCCTTGTTAACCATGTAGCAAGCTGAGTCCCAATGGATATATGTGTCGGCCTGTAGTTCTGGCCTCTGCGTGCTCAAACACACACATGTACGCACAGACACACAAACATACACAGACCACGGACACACAGACAAACACAAACACACACAGACACACACAAACACACACAAACACACACAGACACACACAAACACACACAGACACACACGGACACATGGACACACACGGACACACACGGACACACACGGACACACACGGACACCCACAGACACACACAAACACACACGGACACACACGGACACACACGGACACACACGAACACACACAGACACACACGGACACACACGGACACACACGGACACACACAGACACACACAGACACACACAGACTCACACAGACACACACGGACACACACGGACACACACAGACACACACAGACACACACGGACACACACGGACACACGGACACACACGGACACACACGGACACACACGGACACCCACAGACACACACAAACACACACGGACACACACGGACACACACGGACACACACGGACACACACGGACACACACGGACACACACAGACACACACGGACACGGCCGCACACGTACCTTTTCAGGGGGGAAGGTGCTCAAAATGAAAAAAATATGCAACCTCCACCCCCTTTTATTTAAATGTTTTACTTTCATAATTCAGTCAAAATGTATAACATACCAAATGCCTCTGTAGCGAAAAAAAGTAGTGTCATTTTTCAGGTTTTTTTTTATTTCTCCAAACAACACACTCTCATCATCTCAAATTGTAAGCCAGCTAGTTACACTGCCTCCTAAAGACGTGATTGACATCTGGAACAGAAGGTGGGCTGTCAGCTGATCGTTGATGATTGATGTAAATATGCTAGTTAGCTAGCTACTATATTCCTTTACTGATTGTGAAGGTGGGCTGTCAGCTGACCGTTGATGATTGATGTAAATATGCTAGTTAGCTAGCTACTATATTTCTTTACTGATTGTGAAGGTGCACTATCAGCTGATGTTGATGATTGATGTAAATATGCTAGTTAGCTAGCTACTATATTTCTTTACTGAGTGTGAAGGTGGGCTGTCAGCTGATCGTTGATCGTTTCTTTTACTGATCGATCTGTTTCCTCCTTCTGCTGCTGGTATCAGCTCAACCAGGCCGAATATTGGTGACGATGTGGGCTAAATCAAACGTTAATCAAATGCAATGCTGCTGTGTCAGTACTGTTGATATTTTTTAACTAAACAGCGAGCTACACACTTTACCAGTGACCACTTCTCTCAAGCCATGTGTGTTTGAAAACTGTGGGCACCAATCTCAGTACAGGTTCAAACTGGGTAAAAAGCGCAAGCAGACACAAGTGGAGCTCTGTACAGTCAATCACATTCAATCAATTATGTTTATAAAACCATTTTTACATCATCAGATGTCACAAAGTGCTTATACAGAAACCCAGCTTAAAACTCCCCCAAACAGCAAGCAATGCAGATGTAGAAGCTCGGTGGCTAGGAAAAACTCCCTAGAAAGTGTAAATCAAGAGAACAGACGGGGCTGGCGAACTTGACAACTTGTGGGCAGTGGATTCCAAACAACAAATGACAATAAATCTACAAAAATAAAAATCATTTTGGGGGAAATTATGTCACTTTGGAGACTGGAAGGACAAAGGGTCATGTGGTGTCCTATCTGTACACACACACACACACACACACACACACACACACACACACACACACACACACACACACACACACACACACACACACACACACACACACACACACACACACACACACACACACACACACGCACGCACACACAAACACGCGCACACACACACACACACGCGCGCGCATGCACGCACACACACACACACACACACGCGCATGCACACACGCGCGCGCATGCACGCACACACACACACACACACACGCGCATGCACGCACACACACACACACACACCAACATCCACGGATATCCCTTGTCAGTGTCAACAACAAGAGCATTCAGACAGTCAGTCACGTACCCTCCTAAACCATCATGTAGATTACATTACAAAGTCTGTTTTCACTCACCATGTCGTGCTTTCATTTATATGATTGGTTTACAGCTGGGACTATATTTAGCAACTCCCTCTCTACCTGTATTGTGGAGCTGTGGACTAAATACTGTACATGGTTACCCTATCTGTTATATTAAATACATGGTTACCCTATCTGTTATATGGAGATTAAATACATTGTTATCCTATCTGTTATATGGAGATTAATTACAGGGTCATCCTATCTGTTATATAGAGATTAATTACAGGGTCATCATATATGTTATGTAGAGATTAATTACAGGGTCATCCTATCTGTTATATAGAGATTAATTACAGGGTCATCATATCTGTTATATGGAGATGAAATACATTGTTATCCTATCTGTGAAATTAAATACATTGTTATCCTATCTGTTATATTAAATACATGGTTATCCTATCTGTTATATTAAATACATGGTTATCCTATCTGTCATCTGTTAGATGGATTATTTAACATGTCTGGTGGGTCTGGTGTTAGTTATATAACATGGGTCTGGTGTTAGTTATATAACATGGGTCTGGTGTTAGTTATATAACATGGGTCTGGTGTTAGTTATATAACATGGGTCTGGTGTTAGTTATATATCATGGGTCTGGTGTTAGTTATATAACATGGGTCTGGTGTTAGTTATATATCATGGGTCTGGTGTTAGTTATATATCATGGGTCTGGTGTTAGTTATATAACATGGGTCTGGTGTTAGTTATATATCATGGGTCTGGTGTTAGTTATATATCATGGGTCTGGTGTTAGTTATATATCATGGGTCTGGTGTTAGTTATATATCATGGGTCTGGTGTTAGTTATATATCATGGGTCTGGTGTTAGTTATATAACATGGGCCTGGTGTTAGTTATATATCATGGGTCTGGTGTTAGTTATATAACATGGGTCTGGTGTTAGTTATATAACATGGGTCTGGTGTTAGTTATATAACATGGGCCTGGTGTTAGTTATATATCATGGGTCTGGTGTTAGTTATATATCATGGGTCTGGTGTTAGTTATATATCATGGGTCTGGTGTTAGTTATATATCATGGGTCTGGTGTTAGTTATATAACATGGGTCTGGTGTTAGTTATATATCATGGGTCTGGTGTTAGTTATATATCATGGGTCTGGTGTTAGTTATATATCATGGGTCTGGTGTTAGTTATATAACATGGGTCTGGTGTTAGTTATATATCATGGGTCTGGTGTTAGTTATATATCATGGGTCTGGTGTTAGTTATATAACATGGGTCTGGTGTTATATATCATGGGTCTGGTGTTAGTTATATAACATGGGTCTGGTGTTAGTTATATATCATGGGTCTGGTGTTAGTTATATATCATGGGTCTGGTGTTAGTTATATAACATGGGTCTGGTGTTAGTTATATAACATGGGTCTGGTGTTAGTTATATATCATGGGTCTGGTGTTAGTTATATATCATGGGTCTGGTGTTAGTTATATAACATGGGTCTGGTGTTAGTTATATATCATGGGTCTGGTGTTAGTTATATAACATGGGTCTGGTGTTAGTTATATATCATGGGTCTGGTGTTAGTTATACAACATGGGTCTGGTGTTAGTGATATAACATGGGCCTGGTGTTAGTGATATAACATGGGCCTGGTGTTAGTGATATAACATGGGCCTGGTGTTAGTTATATAACATGGGCCTGGTGATATAACATGGGTCTGGTGTTAGTTATATAACATGGGCCTGGTGATATAACATGGGCCTGGTGTAGCCGGCTCCCCTGCCTCAGCCGGCTCGTCGGGCTTTCATGCCTTAGCCGGATTTCCATGATCCCCTGCCTCAGCCTGCTCATCGGGCTTTCATGCCTCAACCAGATCGCCTGGCACCCCTGCTTCCACTGGCTCGTCAGGCTCTCTTGCCTCAGCCGGCTCGTCAGGCTTTCATGCCTCAGCTGGATCGCCAGGCACCCCTGCTTCCACTGGCTCGTCAGGCTCTCTTGCCTCAGCCGGCTCGTCAGGTTCTCATGCCTCAGCTGGATCGCCAGGCACCCCTGGTGACAGGTTCTCGAGCATCAGCAGGGGTGACCGGTCCGCTACTGATCCCCGGGTTCGTCCCATTTGACGGCGTCCTGCGGGTGGAGCCACGCGTCGGGGAGGGGGTCACTTTTACTGCCTCTCCGGCCTCTAGGTCATCAGGCTGCTGATTATCCCGCACACCTGTCACCATCGTCTCTCGAGCACCAGCGCCTCATGACACTCACCTGGACTTCATCACCTCCTTGATTATCTTCCCTATATCTGTCCCTCCCCCTGGTTCTTTCCTCAGGGGGTTATTGGCTCTGTTTTCGTGTCGGTGTGTTGTTTGTGTTTCGTGTTCATTTCCTGCTTTAATTTATTAAAACACTCGCTCCCTGAACTTGCTTCCCGACTCTCAACGCACATCGTTACATAACACAGGACAACTTGTTTGTGTGTGTTTTTTTTTTCTTCGATTTGCACCAATAAATCATGTCACTGTAATACTACAAAATGTTTACAATTAAAGGGTTTTATCAATTCCAGTTCAACGGCACAGCAATGGGGACACTCAGTACCCGTACAGTACGATTGAAACGTTAAAAAATGAAGTGCCACTCTACCACCAGTAGCAAAACATGTATTGTTTGGTGTACCATGGAGTACTGAGTTTATATCATGAATAAAACAATAATATCCTGAAAGACCACAAAGGGAAACAGAATGTCCTCCTGGAGGAATCGTTGAAAGGAAAACCATTTAAATTAAGATTTCCCTGGGTAAGATTTTTATGAGTACTAAATTGACACGTGTCTGGAAATTAATGACTCTATACTACACCCACTACACCTTGTCAGTGACACACACACGCACACGCACACACGCACACGCACACACACACACACACGCACACACACACACACACACACACACACACACACACACACACACACACACACACTCCTGATCATTGGTCTGATTAATAGAGGTTGAATTGGATATTTAATTGGATGTGGTTACAATTATATAGCCTAGTCTCTGCCTGATCATCAACCAGCCCAGACAACCAAAGATGGCACCCTTGTGTGTACGTGTGTGTGTTAGTGTGTGCATGTAAGTGTGTTTTTGTGTGTGTGTATGTGAGTGCATACGTGCGTACCACTTCCACCCCTACATAGACTTCTACCTCTCCATCCCCCAACAC
Source organism: Oncorhynchus mykiss (assembly GCF_013265735.2). Classification (NCBI taxonomy): domain Eukaryota; kingdom Metazoa; phylum Chordata; class Actinopteri; order Salmoniformes; family Salmonidae; genus Oncorhynchus; species Oncorhynchus mykiss. The sequence goes on along the minus strand of NC_048575.1, from coordinate 79,592,627 downwards.
CCCTACCTCTCCACCCCCCACCACCCCTACATAGACTTCTACCTCTCCATCCCCCACCACCCCTACCTCTCCACCCCCCACTACCCCTACATAGACTTCTACCTCTCCATCCCCCACCACCCCTACCTCTCCACCCCCCACCACCCCTACCTCTACATCCCCCCCACCCCCACATAGACTTCTACCTCTCCATCCCCCACCACCCCTACATAGACTTCTACCTCTCCACCCCCCACCACCCCTACCTCTCCACCCCCCACCACCCCTACATAGACTTCTACCTCTCCATCCCCCACCACCCCTACCTCTCCACCCCCCACCACCCCTACCTCTACATCCCCCACCACCCCCACATAGACTTCTACCTCTCCATCCCCCACCACCCCTACCTCTCCATCCCCCCCACCCCCACATAGACTTCTACCTCTCCATCCCCCACCACCCCTACATAGACTTCTACCTCTCCATCCCCCACCACCCCTACCTCTCCACCCCCCACCACCCCTACCTCTCCATCCCCCACCACCCCTACCTCTCCATCCCCCACCACCCCTACATAGACTTCTACCTCTCCATCCCCCACCACCCCTACACAGATTTCTACCTCTCCATCCCCCCACCACCCCTACCTCTCCACCCCCCACCCCTACATAGACTTCTACCTCTCCATCCCCCACCACCCCTACATAGACTTCTACCTCTCCATCCCCCACCACCCCTACCTCTCCATCCCCCACCACCCCTAACTCTCCATCCCCCACCACCCCTACATAGACTTCTACCTCTCCATCCCCCACCACCCCTACCTCTCCACCCCCCACCCCTACATAGACTTCTACCTCTCCATCCCCCACCACCCCTACCTCTCCACCCCCCACCCCTACATAGACTTCTACCTCTCCACCCCCCACCACCCCTACATAGACTTCTACCTCTCCACCCCCCACCACCCCTACATAGACTTCTACCTCTCCACCCCCACCCCTACATAGACTTTTGCCTCTCCACCCCCCCACCACCCCTACATAGACTTCTACCTCTCCACCCCCCACCACCCCTACCTCTCCACCCCCCACCCCTACATAGACTTCTACCTCTCCACCCCCCACCACCCCTACATAGACTTCTACCTCTCCACCCCCACCCCTACATAGACTTTTGCCTCTCCACCCCCCCACCACCCCTACATAGACTTCTACCTCTCCACCCCCCACCACCCCTACCTCTCCACCCCCCACCCCTACATAGACTTCTACCTCTCCACCCCCCACCCCTACATAGACTTCTACCTCTCCACCCTCCACCCCCCTCCATAGACTTCTACCTCTCCACCCCCCCACCACCCCTACATAGACTTCTACCTCTCCACCACCCCACCACCCCTACATAGATTTCTACCTCTCCATCCCCCCACCACCCCTATCTCTCCACCCCCCACCACCCCTACCTCTCCACCCCCACCACCCCTACCTCTCCACCCCCCTCACCATATAGACTTCTACCTCTCCACCCCCCCACCCCTACCTCTCCACCGCCCCACCCCTACCTCTCCACCCCAACATAAAGACTTCTACATCTCCACCTCCCCACCACCCCTACATAGATTTCTAACTCTCCACCCCCCCACCACCCCTACCTCTCCACCCCCCCCCCCCCCCACCATATAGACTTCTACCTCTCCACCCCCCCCCCACCCCTACCTCTCCACCCCCCCCCACCATATAGACTTCTACCTCTCCATCCCCCCACCATATACACTTCTACTTCTTCACCCCCCACCACCCCTACCTCTCCACCCCCACCACCCTTACCTCTCCACCCCCCCACCATATAGACTTCTACCTCTCCACCCCCCACCATATAGACTTCTACCTCTCCACCCCCCACCATATAGACTTCTACCTCTCCACCCCCCACCATATAGACTTCTACCTCTCCACCCCCCACCATATAGACTTCTACCTCTCCACCCCCCACCATATAGACTTCTACCTCTCCACCCCCCACCATATAGACTTCTACCTCTCCACCCCCCCACCATATAGACTTCTACCTCTCCACCCCCCCCCACCATATAGACTTCTACCTCTCCACCCCCCCACCATATAGACTTCTACCTCTCCACCCCCCACCATATAGACTTCTACCTCTCCACCCCCCACCATATAGACTTCTACCTCTCCACCCCCCACCATATACACTTCTACCTCTCCACACCCCCCCCCACCATATAGACTTCTACCTCTCCACACCCCCCCCCCCCACCACCATATAGACTTCTACCTCTCCACCCCCCCACCATATAGACTTCTACCTCTCCACCCCCCACCAGTACATAGACACCAGGCAGTGGCTGTGTCACACCTATATCTGTCGGTCTCCAACAGAGGAGCCATAAAGGTTCCTGCACCGTAGCAGTAATAGTAATACCATTACACCTTCATGATCGACCCCAGCGGTTTTAAAGAGATCATTTCATTCTTTCATTCATTTTTTTCTTGCCCATGTTTTGATTTCACAGTCGACACTTCCCTACTCCTCCATACATTTACATGTGCATGTACATTTGACTGATTTAGCAGTTAGTGCATTCATTTTAAGATACCTACGTGGGACATCCACATAGGCGGGACAACCGCATTGGGAGGTACATTTCAGAAGAGTCAGAGGGTGGTGATCAAGTGCAAGTGTTTTTACGTGTGTTTTTATATGGGGGTGTTGTAACGATTTTCCTCCTCTTCTGAGGAGGAGTAGGAAATATCGGACCAATGCGCAGCGTGGTAAGTGTCCATGTTGTTTATTATAACCGGAACACTGAAACAAAACCAAAAGTAGAACAAAACGCAACAGTTCTGACAGGTACTCAAAACAGAAAACAATCACCCACAACTCAAAATGGGAAAACAGGCTGCCTAAGTACGGCTCTCAATCAGAGACAACGATAGACAGCTGCCTATGATTGGGAACCATACCAGGCCAAACACATAGAGATAGAAAACATAGAACACAAAACATAGAATGCCCACCCCAACTCACGCCCTGACCAACCTAAAATAGAGGCATAAAAAAGGAACTAAGGTCAGGACGTGACAGGTGTGGTGTTGGGAAGAGGACGGGGATTAGTTAAGATACTCTTTGAAGAAGTAGGGTTTCAGGTGCTTTCGGAAGATGGGCAGGGACTCTGCTGTCCAAGTTTCAGGGGGAAGATGGACAGGGATTCTGCTGTCCAAGTTTCAGGGGGAAGATGGTTCCACCATTTTGCATTTTGAATTTCGTAATCGTTATGGATCCTCATTAGTTCCTACAAAGGCAACAGCTGCTCTTCCTGGGATCCAGCAAAATTAAGGCAGTTATACAATTTTTAAAACATTACAATACATTCACAACAGATTTCACAACATGTGAAAGTGTGTGCCCGCAGGCCACTACTCTAATACCAAATATCTACAATGCAAAATCCATGTGTACGTGTGCGTGTGGTATCATGTGTTTTTATGCATTTGTCTGCACCTATGTTTGTGTTGCTTCACCGTTCACGCCCACGAGAAGCAGGATAGCGTACGCCCGGCGATAGGTCCAGACCTCCCTACAGCTGGCAGTGTTCCGTCAGATCCAGAGTGAGGGAAAGGAGCCGAACTCGACAACGAAGCCCCTGTTGGAGTCAGCGTAGTTAGAGTCGTCTCAGACACAGGCAGTCCCAGCGATGAAGGCACAGGTAAATCAGCCATCGAGGCAGCGAAGCTATTCCTTATGTCGATCTGCTCCGAACCCCCTCGCAGACAGTCCTATCCACTTCGCAGCATGCCACTTGCCTTCGGTTTCCACAACTTGTGACATGGGACCGTCGCTGATTGGAACACTCTTGTTGCTGTTCTCTGTCTCCTTCACTACAGAATGGTAGAAGAGAAGCAGATCCACATGGGCCTTGGCTAAAACAAAGAATGGGTAGTAGGTTGGAATTTGGAATTGGAATTTGGAATTGGAATTGGAATTTGGAATTGGAATTGGAATTGGAATTGGAATTTGGAATTTGGAATTGGAATTGGAATTGGAATTGGAATTTGGAATTTGGAATTGGAATTGGAATTGGAATTGGAATTGGAATTTGGAATTTGGAATTGGAATTGGAATTGGAATTTGGAATTGGAATTTGTTTGACATTCTGAATTGACTGGAATGAAAATGGAATTGATCCCAACTCCGGCACTGTGGGTTACTAACTGTTCAGTACTGTACGGCCTTGAGAATGACCATTCCCTTCAACACAAGAGTTGCTGTAACTTTTTCCATGGCTGCTGGCAGATAGTGCTTTGGCTCAACAAATACTGCATAGTCATTGGCATTAGGGTAGGCCGTCGTTGTAAATAACAATTTGTTCTTAAACACGGACTTGCCTAGTTAAATAAAGGGATAAATTAACCAGGCCTTCCTCCTGAGAGATGTGTGTATCGCCAAGCGTTGGCGTAAAACAAATCTACATCAAGAATGGTACACTATTCCCTACATAATGCACTACTTTAGAGAAGAACCCAATTAGCGCCTGGTCAGAAGTAGTGTACTTTACATGGAATAAGGTGTGATTTGGGATGCAACCCAAATGTCTCATACTGGGGCGGGGATGCTGCAGAATGTCTTTATGTTATGTATGCCTGATACTGTACAGAGACATGGAACATGGTAGGCTGCACAGTATTATCTGGATATTTCAGTCTGTAGTTATCTGGATATTTTATTCTGTAGTTATCTGGATATTTTAGTCTGTAGTTATCTGGATATTTTAGTCTGTAGTTATCTGGATATTTCAGTCTGTAGTTATCTGGATATTTCAGTCTGTAGTTATCTGGATATTTTCTTTAGTCTGTAGTTATCTGGATATTTTAGTCTGTAATTATCTGGATATTTTAGTCTGTAGTTATCGGGATATTTCAGTCTGTAGTTATCTGGATATTTTATTTAGTCTGTAGTTATCTGGATATTTTAGTCTGTAGTTATCTGGATATTTCAGTCTGTAGTTATCTGGATATTTTAGTCTGTAGTTATCTGGATATTTTAGTCTGTAGTTATCTGGATATTTTAGTCTGTAGTTATCTGGATATTTTAGTCTGTAGTTATCTGGATATTTCAGTCTGTAGTTATCTGGATATTTCAGTCTGTAGTTATCTGGATATTTTAGTCTGTAGTTATCTGGATATTTTATTTAGTCTGTAGTTATCTGGATATTTCAGTCTGTAGTTATCTGGATATTTTAGTCTGTAGTTATCTGGATATTTCAGTCTGTAGTTATCTGGATATTTCAGTCTGTAGTTATCTGGATATTTTAGTCTGTAGTTATCTGGATATTTCAGTCTGTAGTTATCTGGATATTTTAGTCTGTAGTTATCTGGATATTTTAGTCTGTAGTTATCTGGATATTTCAGTCTATAGTTATCTGGATATTTTATTTAGTCTGTAGTTATCTGGATATTTCAGTCTGTATTTATCTGGATATTTCAGTCTGTAGTATCTGGATATTTTAGTCTGTAGTTATCTGGATATTTTATTTAGTCTGTAGTTATCTGGATATTTCAGTCTGTAGTTATCTGGATATTTCAGTCTGTAGTTATCTGGATATTTCAGTCTGTAGTATCTGGATATTTTAGTCTGTAGTTATCTGGATATTTTATTTAGTCTGTAGTTATCTGGATATTTCAGTCTGTAGTTATCTGGATATTTCAGTCTGTAGTTATCTGGATATTTCAGTCTGTAGTTATCTGGATATTTTATTTAGTCTGTAGTTATCTGGATATTTCAGTCTGTAGTTATCTGGATATTTCAGTCTGTAGTTATCTGGATATTTCAGTCTGTAGTTATCTGGATATTTTATTTAGTCTGTAGTTATCTGGATATTTTAGTCTGTAGTTATCTGGATATTTCAGTCTGTAGTTGTCTGGATATTTCAGTCTGTAGTTATCTGGATATTTTAGTCTGTAGTTATCTGGATATTTTAGTCTGTAGTTATCTGGATATTTCAGTCTGTAGTTATCTGGATATTTCAGTCTGTAGTTATCTGGATATTTCAGTCTGTAGTTATCTGGATATTTTAGTCTGTAGTTATCTGGATTTTTTAGTCTGTAGTTATCTGGATATTTCAGTCTGTAGTTATCTGGATATTTCAGTCTGTAGTTATCTGGATATTTTAGTCTGTAGTTATCTGGATATTTTAGTCTGTAGTTATCTGGATATTTCAGTCTGTAGTTATCTGGATATTTCAGTCTGCAGTTATCTGGATATTTCAGTCTGTAGTTATCTGGATATTTTAGTCTGTAGTTATCTGGATATTTCAGTCTGTAGTTATCTGGATATTTCAGTCTGTAGTTATCTGGATATTTCAGTCTGTAGTTATCTGGATATTTTAGTCTGTAGTTATCTGGATATTTCAGTCTGTAGTTATCTGGATATTTCAGTCTGTAGTTATCTGGATATTTCAGTCTGTAGTTATCTGGATATTTCAGTCTGTAGTTATCTGGATATTTTATTTAGTCTGTAGTTATCTGGATATTTCAGTCTGTAGTTATCAAGGTATTTTCATTCTCACAGTGTTGTATGTAATAATCCTCCTCACCCAGGCTTTGTCTCTCATTGACTCCCAGCCATTTCAGTCCCAAAGAGATCTGGAGGCTCCAGGGAGTCCTCTTCTGGTGGGAGTGAGTACTGCCTCTCCCGCTCACCACTACTACCGGCACAGATAACACTTCTCAACTCATCTCTATCAAATCATCAGGGTTATGGCTTGACCCGGGGAAGAGAAGAGAGAGAGAGGAAAATACATTCTGCTCAGTTATAGCAAAAAATATCTTGGAACAGCAGACATAGTAATCTGAAACATATGCGAGATCCAAGTCATTTGAACTAAAAACCTCAAGAGGGTGAATATGAATCATCCTTCCCTCTGTACGTAGCTTTATAAAACCTAAAGAGGGTGAATATGAATCATCCTTCCCTCTGTACGTAGCTTTATAAAACCTAAAGAGGGTGAATATGAATCATCCTCCCCTCTGTACGTAGCTTTATAAAACCTAAAGAGGGTGAATATGAACCATCCTTCCCTCTGTACGTAGCTTTATAAAACCTCAAGAGGGTGAATATGAATCATCCTTCCCTCTGTACGTAGCTTTATGAAACCTAAAGAGGGTGAATATGAATCATCCTTCCCTCTGTACGTAGCTTTATAAAACCTCAAGAGGGTGAATATGAATCATCCTTCCCTCTGTACGTAGCTTTATAAAACCTCAACAGGGTGAATATGAATCATCCTCCCCTCTGTACGTAGCTTTATAAAACCTAAAGAGGGTGAATATGAACCATCCTTCCCTCTGTACGTAGCTTTATAAAACCTAAGAGGGTGAATATGAACCATCCTTCCCTCTGTACGTAGCTTTATAAAACCTAAAGAGGGTGAATATGAATCATCCTTCCCTCTGTACGTAGCTTTATAAAACCTAAAGAGGGTGAATGTGAATCATCCTCCCCTCTGTACGTAGCTTTATAAAACCTAAAGAGGGTGAATATGAATCATCCTCCCCTCTGTACGTAGCTTTATAAAACCTAAAGAGGGTGAATGCTAATCATCCTTCCCTCTGTACGTAGCTTTATAAAACCTAGAGGGTGAATATGAATCATCCTTCCCTCTGTACGTAGCTGTGTAATGCAGCCATAGCAGCAGCTGAATGAAAATGGAGCAATTACTATGTTGAGGTCAGAAGGCAATGACTTTCTGAGCCATAGAAGTAGAAAATATTTAGAATATAATTATACTGACTTGAATAGGGATTCACATTCTAGTAATTATATTCTGGTTCTGTTTCTATGATCCATGTTCTGGGCTGACTATATAGCCTGTATTGGGGGAATTCCTCAGCCTTCTGTCCATGCCAAAGTAGAACTAAAATTATAGTACATTGACTTGAATCAGGGTTTTTCCCATTCTAGTATTTCTATTGCTATGGTCTGTGCTCTAACTGTACTGCAGAGCCACTATAGTGATCTGTCGAGCTGAGGTCTTTTCCTCGTGGACCTGCTTAGCAAGTTAGCGAAGCTTAGCGAGCTAGCGCCCAATGCTAATGCTAACCTTCTCCGATGTTTGGCAATTAGGGACGAAGGAGAAAAAAAGCTTAGTAGTTTCATACATTTTGACTTCATTTTCTTCCAGCTCTTTCGAACGGCATGGAGTGTCCTCTTGTGCTCGATTTGCTTAGCTTTACAGCAGGACTGATCATGTATGTTTGGAGTGTCCACAATGTTCCATCCGCTCCTACCTGAAGACTGTTAATGTATGTTTGGAGTGTCCACAATGTTCCATCCGCTCCTACCTGAAGACTGTTAATGTATGTTTGGAGTGTCCACAATGTTCCATCTGCTCCTACCTGAAGACTGTTAATGTATGTTTGGAGTGTCCACAATGTTCCATCCGCTCCTACCTGAAGACTGTTAATGTATGTTTGGAGTGTCCACAATGTTCCATCCGCTCCTACCTGAAGACAGTTAATGTATGTTTGGAGTGTCCACAATGTTCCATCCGCTCCTACCTGAAGACTGTTAATGTATGTTATATTCCATCCCAGTTTCCATCTCCTTAGGGGGCTCCAAATGTGGAAAGTACCAGATAAAATGAACTGCTATTGGTGGATATGCCTGGACTGAAGGCAAGGAAGCAATAGTTGAAGACTAGCTACCTGTCCAGGTGGTTTGTTATACAGGGTAATTCCACTGTGAGACTCTTAGATAGAGTTCTACAGGGTAATTCCACTGTGAGACTCTTAGATAGAGTTCTACAGGGTAATTCCACTGTGAGACTCTTAGATAGAGTTCTACAGGGTAATTCCACTTTGAGACTCTTAGATAGAGTTCTACAGGGTAATTCCACTGTGAGACTCTTAGATAGAGTTCTACAGGGAAATTCCACTGTGAGACTCTTAGAGTTCTACAGGGTAATTCCACTGTGAGACTCTAAGATAGAGTTCTACAGGGTAATTCCACTGTGAGACACCGAGATAGAGTTCTACAGGGTAATTCCACTTTGAGACTCTTAGATATAGTTCTACAGGGTAATTCCACTGTGAGACTCTTAGATAGAGTTCTACAGGGTAATTCCACTGTGAGACTCTTAGAGTTCTACAGAGTAATTCCACTGTGAGACTCTTAGATAGAGTTCTACAGGGTAATTCCACTGTGAGACTCTTAGATAGAGTTCTACAGGGTAATTCCACTTTGAGACTCTTAGATAGAGTTCTACAGGGTAATTCCACTGTGAGACTCTTAGATAGAGTTCTACAGGGTAATTCCACTGTGAGACTCTTAGATAGAGTTATACAGGGTAATTCCACTGTGAGACTCTTAGATAGAGTTCTACAGGGCAATTCCACTGTGAGACTCTTAGATAGAGTTCTACAGGGTAATTCCACTGTGAGACTCTTAGATAGAGTTCTACAGGGTAATTCCACTGTGAGACTCTTAGATAGAGTTCTACAGGGTAATTCCACTGTGAGACACCGAGATAGAGTTCTACAGGGTAATTCCACTTTGAGACTCTTAGATAGAGTTCTACAGGGTAATTCCACTGTGAGACTCTTAGATAGAGTTCTACAGGGTAATTCCACTGTGAGACTCTTAGAGTTCTACAGGGTAATTCCACTGTGAGACTCTTAGATAGAGTTCTACAGGGTAATTCCACTGTGAGACTCTTAGATAGAGTTCTACAGGGCAATTCCACTGTGAGACTCTTAGATAGAGTTCTACAGGGTAATTCCACTGTGAGACTCTTAGATAGAGTTCTACAGGGTAATTCCACTTTGAGACTCTTAGATAGAGTTCTACAGGGTAATTCCACTGTGAGACTCTTAGATAGAGTTATACAGGGTAATTCCACTGTGAGACTCTTAGATAGAGTTCTACAGGGTAATTCCACTGTGAGACTCTTAGATAGAGTTCTACAGGGTAATTCCACTGTGAGACTTTTAGATAGAGTTCTACAGGGTAATTCCACTGTGAGACTCTTAGATAGAGTTCTACAGGGTAATTCCACTGTGAGACACCGAGATAGAGTTCTACAGGGTAATTCCACTTTGAGACTCTTAGATAGAGTTCTACAGGGTAATTCCACTGTGAGACTCTTAGATAGAGTTCTACAGGGTAATTCCACTGTGAGACTCTTAGAGTTCTACAGGGTAATTCCACTGTGAGACTCTTAGATAGAGTTCTACAGGGTAATTCCACTGTGAGACTCTTAGATAGAGTTCTACAGGGTAATTCCACTGTGAGACTCTTAGATAGAGTTCTACAGGGTAATTCCACTGTGAGACTCTTAGAGTTCTACAGGGTAATTCCACTGTGAGACACCGAGATAGAGTTCTACAGGGTAATTCCACTGTGAGACTCTTAGATAGAGTTCTACAGGGTAATTCCACTGTGAGACTCTTAGATAGAGTTCTACAGGGTAATTCCACTGTGAGACACCGAGATAGAGTTCTACAGGGTAATTCCACTTTGAGACTCTTAGATAGAGTTCTACAGGGTAACTACACTGTGAGACTCTTAGATAGAGTTCTACAGGGTAACTACACTGTGAGACTGTTAGATAGAGTTCTACAGGGTAACTACACTGTGAGACTCTTAGATAGAGTTCTACAGGGTAATTCCACTGTGAGACTCTTAGATAGAGTTCTACAGGGTAACTACACTGTGAGACTCTTAGATAGAGTTATACAGGGTAATTACACTGTGAGACTCTTAGATAGAGTTCTACAGGGTAATTCCACTGTGAGACTCTTAAATAGAGTTTTACAGGGTAATTACACTGCGAGACTCTTAGATAGAGTTCTACAGGGTAATTCCACTGTGAGACACCTAGATAGAGTGCTACAGGGTAATTCCACTGTGAGACTCTTAGATAGAGTTCTACAGGGTAATTCCACTGTGAGACTCTTAGAGTTCTACAGGGTAATTCCACTGTGAGACTCTTAGATAGAGTTCTAAAGGGTAATTCCACTGTGAGACTCTTAGATAGAGTTCTACAGGGTAATTCCACTGTGAGACCCTTAGATAGAGTTCTACAGGGTAATTCCACTGTGAGACTTTTATATAGAGTTCTACAGGGTAATTCCACTGTGAGACTCTTAGATAGAGTTCTACAGGGTAATTCCACTGTGAGACACCGAGATAGAGTTCTACAGGGTAATTCCACTTTGAGACTCTTAGATAGAGTTCTACAGGGTAATTCCACTGTGAGACTCTTAGATAGAGTTCTACAGGGTAATTCCACTGTGAGACTCTTAGAGTTCTACAGGGTAATTCCACTGTGAGACTCTTAGATAGAGTTCTACAGGGTAATTCCACTGTGAGACTCTTAGATAGAGTTCTACAGGGTAATTCCACTGTGAGACTCTTAGATAGAGTTCTACAGGGTAATTCCACTGTGAGACTCTTAGAGTTCTACAGGGTAATTCCACTGTGAGACTCTTAGATAGAGTTCTACAGGGTAATTCCACTGTGAGACTCTTAGATAGAGTTCTACAGGGTAATTCCACTGTGAGACACCGAGATAGAGTTCTACAGGGTAATTCCACTTTGAGACTCTTAGATAGAGTTCTACAGGGTAACTACACTGTGAGACTCTTAGATAGAGTTCTACAGGGTAACTACACTGTGAGACTGTTAGATAGAGTTCTACAGGGTAACTACACTGTGAGACTCTTAGATAGAGTTCTACAGGGTAATTCCACTGTGAGACTCTTAGATAGAGTTCTACAGGGTAACTACACTGTGAGACTCTTAGATAGAGTTATACAGGGTAATTACACTGTGAGACTCTTAGATAGAGTTCTACAGGGTAATTCCACTGTGAGACTCTTAGATAGAGTTCTACAGGGTAATTCCACTGTGAGACTCTTAGATAGAGTTCTACAGGGTAATTCCACTGTGAGACACCGAGATAGAGTTCTACAGGGTAATTCCACTTTGAGACTCTTAGATAGAGTTCTACAGGGTAATTCCACTGTGAGACTCTTAGATAGAGTTCTACAGGGTAATTCCACTGTGAGACTCTTAGAGTTCTACAGGGTAATTCCACTGTGAGACACCGAGATAGAGTTCTACAGGGTAATTCCACTGTGAGACTCTTAGATAGAGTTCTACAGGGTAATTCCACTGTGAGACTCTTAGATAGAGTTCTACAGGGTAATTCCACTGTGAGACACCGAGATAGAGTTCTACAGGGTAATTCCACTTTGAGACTCTTAGATAGAGTTCTACAGGGTAACTACACTGTGAGACTCTTAGATAGAGTTCTACAGGGTAACTACACTGTGAGACTGTTAGATAGAGTTCTACAGGGTAACTACACTGTGAGACTCTTAGATAGAGTTCTACAGGGTAATTCCACTGTGAGACTCTTAGATAGAGTTCTACAGGGTAACTACACTGTGAGACTCTTAGATAGAGTTATACAGGGTAATTACACTGTGAGACTCTTAGATAGAGTTCTACAGGGTAATTCCACTGTGAGACTCTTAAATAGAGTTTTACAGGGTAATTACACTGCGAGACTCTTAGATAGAGTTCTACAGGGTAATTCCACTGTGAGACACCTAGATAGAGTGCTACAGGGTAATTCCACTGTGAGACTCTTAGATAGAGTTCTACAGGGTAATTCCACTGTGAGACTCTTAGAGTTCTACAGGGTAATTCCACTGTGAGACTCTTAGATAGAGTTCTAAAGGGTAATTCCACTGTGAGACTCTTAGATAGAGTTCTACAGGGTAATTCCACTGTGAGACCCTTAGATAGAGTTCTACAGGGTAATTCCACTGTGAGACTTTTATATAGAGTTCTACAGGGTAATTCCACTGTGAGACTCTTAGATAGAGTTCTACAGGGTAATTCCACTGTGAGACACCGAGATAGAGTTCTACAGGGTAATTCCACTTTGAGACTCTTAGATAGAGTTCTACAGGGTAATTCCACTGTGAGACTCTTAGATAGAGTTCTACAGGGTAATTCCACTGTGAGACTCTTAGAGTTCTACAGGGTAATTCCACTGTGAGACTCTTAGATAGAGTTCTACAGGGTAATTCCACTGTGAGACTCTTAGATAGAGTTCTACAGGGTAATTCCACTGTGAGACTCTTAGATAGAGTTCTACAGGGTAATTCCACTGTGAGACTCTTAGAGTTCTACAGGGTAATTCCACTGTGAGACTCTTAGATAGAGTTCTACAGGGTAATTCCACTGTGAGACTCTTAGATAGAGTTCTACAGGGTAATTCCACTGTGAGACACCGAGATAGAGTTCTACAGGGTAATTCCACTTTGAGACTCTTAGATAGAGTTCTACAGGGTAACTACACTGTGAGACTCTTAGATAGAGTTCTACAGGGTAACTACACTGTGAGACTGTTAGATAGAGTTCTACAGGGTAACTACACTGTGAGACTCTTAGATAGAGTTCTAAAGGGTAATTCCACTGTGAGACTCTTAGATAGAGTTCTACAGGGTAACTACACTGTGAGACTCTTAGATAGAGTTATACAGGGTAATTACACTGTGAGACTCTTAGATATAGTTCTACAGGGTAATTCCACTGTGAGACTCTTAAATAGAGTTTTACAGGGTAATTACACTGCGAGACTCTTAGATAGAGTTCTACAGGGTAATTCCACTGTGAGACACCTAGATAGAGTGCTACAGGGTAATTCCACTGTGAGACTCTTAGATAGAGTTCTACAGGGTAATTCCACTGTGAGACTCTTAGATAGAGTTCTACAGGGTAATTCCACTGTGAGACTCTTAGATAGAGTTATACAGGGTAATTCCACTGTGAGACTCTTAGATAGAGTTCTACAGGGCAATTCCACTGTGAGACTCTTAGATAGAGTTCTACAGGGTAATTCCACTGTGAGACTCTTAGATAGAGTTCTACAGGGTAATTCCACTGTGAGACTCTTAGATAGAGTTCTACAGGGTAATTCCACTGTGAGACACCGAGATAGAGTTCTACAGGGTAATTCCACTTTGAGACTCTTAGATAGAGTTCTACAGGGTAATTCCACTGTGAGACTCTTAGATAGAGTTCTACAGGGTAATTCCACTGTGAGACTCTTAGAGTTCTACAGGGTAATTCCACTGTGAGACTCTTAGATAGAGTTCTACAGGGTAATTCCACTGTGAGACTCTTAGATAGAGTTCTACAGGGCAATTCCACTGTGAGACTCTTAGATAGAGTTCTACAGGGTAATTCCACTGTGAGACTCTTAGATAGAGTTCTACAGGGTAATTCCACTTTGAGACTCTTAGATAGAGTTCTACAGGGTAATTCCACTGTGAGACTCTTAGATAGAGTTATACAGGGTAATTCCACTGTGAGACTCTTAGATAGAGTTCTACAGGGTAATTCCACTGTGAGACTCTTAGATAGAGTTCTACAGGGTAATTCCACTGTGAGACTTTTAGATAGAGTTCTACAGGGTAATTCCACTGTGAGACTCTTAGATAGAGTTCTACAGGGTAATTCCACTGTGAGACACCGAGATAGAGTTCTACAGGGTAATTCCACTTTGAGACTCTTAGATAGAGTTCTACAGGGTAATTCCACTGTGAGACTCTTAGATAGAGTTCTACAGGGTAATTCCACTGTGAGACTCTTAGAGTTCTACAGGGTAATTCCACTGTGAGACTCTTAGATAGAGTTCTACAGGGTAATTCCACTGTGAGACTCTTAGATAGAGTTCTACAGGGTAATTCCACTGTGAGACTCTTAGATAGAGTTCTACAGGGTAATTCCACTGTGAGACTCTTAGAGTTCTACAGGGTAATTCCACTGTGAGACACCGAGATAGAGTTCTACAGGGTAATTCCACTGTGAGACTCTTAGATAGAGTTCTACAGGGTAATTCCACTGTGAGACTCTTAGATAGAGTTCTACAGGGTAATTCCACTGTGAGACACCGAGATAGAGTTCTACAGGGTAATTCCACTTTGAGACTCTTAGATAGAGTTCTACAGGGTAACTACACTGTGAGACTCTTAGATAGAGTTCTACAGGGTAACTACACTGTGAGACTGTTAGATAGAGTTCTACAGGGTAACTACACTGTGAGACTCTTAGATAGAGTTCTACAGGGTAATTCCACTGTGAGACTCTTAGATAGAGTTCTACAGGGTAACTACACTGTGAGACTCTTAGATAGAGTTATACAGGGTAATTACACTGTGAGACTCTTAGATAGAGTTCTACAGGGTAATTCCACTGTGAGACTCTTAAATAGAGTTTTACAGGGTAATTACACTGCGAGACTCTTAGATAGAGTTCTACAGGGTAATTCCACTGTGAGACACCTAGATAGAGTGCTACAGGGTAATTCCACTGTGAGACTCTTAGATAGAGTTCTACAGGGTAATTCCACTGTGAGACTCTTAGAGTTCTACAGGGTAATTCCACTGTGAGACTCTTAGATAGAGTTCTAAAGGGTAATTCCACTGTGAGACTCTTAGATAGAGTTCTACAGGGTAATTCCACTGTGAGACCCTTAGATAGAGTTCTACAGGGTAATTCCACTGTGAGACTTTTATATAGAGTTCTACAGGGTAATTCCACTGTGAGACTCTTAGATAGAGTTCTACAGGGTAATTCCACTGTGAGACACCGAGATAGAGTTCTACAGGGTAATTCCACTTTGAGACTCTTAGATAGAGTTCTACAGGGTAATTCCACTGTGAGACTCTTAGATAGAGTTCTACAGGGTAATTCCACTGTGAGACTCTTAGAGTTCTACAGGGTAATTCCACTGTGAGACTCTTAGATAGAGTTCTACAGGGTAATTCCACTGTGAGACTCTTAGATAGAGTTCTACAGGGTAATTCCACTGTGAGACTCTTAGATAGAGTTCTACAGGGTAATTCCACTGTGAGACTCTTAGAGTTCTACAGGGTAATTCCACTGTGAGACTCTTAGATAGAGTTCTACAGGGTAATTCCACTGTGAGACTCTTAGATAGAGTTCTACAGGGTAATTCCACTGTGAGACACCGAGATAGAGTTCTACAGGGTAATTCCACTTTGAGACTCTTAGATAGAGTTCTACAGGGTAACTACACTGTGAGACTCTTAGATAGAGTTCTACAGGGTAACTACACTGTGAGACTGTTAGATAGAGTTCTACAGGGTAACTACACTGTGAGACTCTTAGATAGAGTTCTAAAGGGTAATTCCACTGTGAGACTCTTAGATAGAGTTCTACAGGGTAACTACACTGTGAGACTCTTAGATAGAGTTATACAGGGTAATTACACTGTGAGACTCTTAGATATAGTTCTACAGGGTAATTCCACTGTGAGACTCTTAAATAGAGTTTTACAGGGTAATTACACTGCGAGACTCTTAGATAGAGTTCTACAGGGTAATTCCACTGTGAGACACCTAGATAGAGTGCTACAGGGTAATTCCACTGTGAGACTCTTAGATAGAGTTCTACAGGGTAATTCCACTGTGAGACTCTTAGAGTTCTACAGGGTAATTCCACTGTGAGACTCTTAGATAGAGTTCTAAAGGGTAATTCCACTGTGAGACTCTTAGATAGAGTTCTACAGGGTAATTCCACTGTGAGACCCTTAGATAGAGTTCTACAGGGTAATTCCACTGTGAGACTTTTATATAGAGTTCTACAGGGTAATTCCACTGTGAGACTCTTAGATAGAGTTATACAGGGTAATTCCACTGTGAAAGTCTTAGATAGAGTTATACAGGGTAATTCCACTGTGAGACTCTAAGATAGAGTTCTACAGGGTAATTCCACTGTGAGACTCTTAGATAGAGTTCTACAGGGTAATTCCACTGTGAGACTGTTAGATAGAGTTCTACAGGGTAATTCCACTGTGAGACTCTTAGATAGAGTTCTACAGGGTAATTACACTGTGAGACTCTTAGATAGAGTTCTACAGGGTAATTC
Source organism: Oncorhynchus mykiss (assembly GCF_013265735.2). NCBI lineage: Eukaryota > Metazoa > Chordata > Actinopteri > Salmoniformes > Salmonidae > Oncorhynchus > Oncorhynchus mykiss. The sequence continues at coordinate 79,575,653 of NC_048575.1, read as the reverse complement.
CACTGTGAGACTCTTAGATAGAGTTCTACAGGGTAATTCCACTGTGAGACACCGAGATAGAGTTCTACAGGGTAATTCCACTTTGAGACTCTTAGATAGAGTTCTACAGGGTAATTCCACTGTGAGACTCTTAGATAGAGTTCTACAGGGTAATTCCACTGTGAGATTCTTAGAGTTCTACAGGGTAATTCCACTGTGAGACTCTTAGATAGAGTTCTACATGGTAATTCCACTGTGAGACTCTTAGATAGAGTTCTACAGGGTAATTCCACTGTGAGACTCTTAGATAGAGTTCTACAGGGTAATTCCACTGTGAGACACCGAGATAGAGTTCTACAGGGTAATTCCACTGTGAGACTCTTAGATAGAGTTCTACAGGGTAATTCCACTGTGAGACTCTTAGATAGAGTTCTACAGGGTAATTCCACTGTGAGACACCGAGATAGAGTTCTACAGGGTAATTCCACTTTGAGACTCTTAGATAGAGTTCTACAGGGTAACTACACTGTGAGACTCTTAGATAGAGTTCTACAGGGTAACTACACTGTGAGACTGTTAGATAGAGTTCTACAGGGTAACTACACTGTGAGACTCTTAGATAGAGTTCTAAAGGGTAATTCCACTGTGAGACTCTTAGATAGAGTTCTACAGGGTAACTACACTGTGAGACTCTTAGATAGAGTTATACAGGGTAATTACACTGTGAGACTCTTAGATAGAGTTATACAGGGTAATTCCACTGTGAGACTCTTAAATAGAGTTTTACAGGGTAATTACACTGCGAGACTCTTAGATAGAGTTCTACAGGGTAATTCCACTGTGAGACACCTAGATAGAGTGCTACAGGGTAATTCCACTTTGAGACTCTTAGATAGAGTTCTACAGGGTAACTACACTGTGAGACTCTTAGATAGAGTTCTACAGGGTAACTACACTGTGAGACTGTTAGATAGAGTTCTACAGGGTAACTACACTGTGAGACTCTTAGATAGAGTTCTAAAGGGTAATTCCACTGTGAGACTCTTAGATAGAGTTCTACAGGGTAACTACACTGTGAGACTCTTAGATAGAGTTATACAGGGTAATTACACTGTGAGACTCTTAGATAGAGTTCTACAGGGTAATTCCACTGTGAGACTCTTAAATAGAGTTTTACAGGGTAATTACACTGCGAGACTCTTAGATAGAGTTCTACAGGGTAATTCCACTGAGAGACACCTAGATAGAGTGCTACAGGGTAATTCCACTGTGAGACTCTTAGATAGAGTTCTACAGGGTAATTCCACTGTGAGACTCTTAGATAGAGTTATACAGGGTAATTCCACTGTGAAAGTCGTAGATAGAGTTCTACAGGGTAATTCCACTGTGAGACTCTTAGATAGAGTTATACAGGGTAATTCCACTGTGAGACTCTTAGATAGAGTTATACAGGGTAATTCCACTGTGAAAGTCTTAGATAGAGTTATACAGGGTAATTCCACTGTGAGACTCTAAGATAGAGTTCTACAGGGTAATTCCACTGTGAGACTCTTAGATAGAGTTCTACAGGGTAATTCCACTGTGAGACTGTTAGATAGAGTTCTACAGGGTAATTCCACTGTGAGACTCTTAGATAGAGTTCTACAGGGTAATTACACTGTGAGACTCTTAGATAGAGTTCTACAGGGTAATTCCACTGTGAGACTCTTAGATAGAGTTCTACAGGGTAATTCCACTGTGAGACACCGAGATAGAGTTCTACAGGGTAATTCCACTGTGAGACTCTTAGATAGAGTTCTACAGGGTAATTCCACTGTGAGACTCTTAGATAGAGTTCTACAGGGTAATTCCACTGTGAGACACCGAGATAGAGTTCTACAGGGTAATTCCACTTTGAGACTCTTAGATAGAGTTCTACAGGGTAACTACACTGTGAGACTCTTAGATAGAGTTCTACAGGGTAACTACACTGTGAGACTGTTAGATAGAGTTCTACAGGGTAACTACACTGTGAGACTCTTAGATAGAGTTCTAAAGGGTAATTCCACTGTGAGACTCTTAGATAGAGTTCTACAGGGTAACTACACTGTGAGACTCTTAGATAGAGTTATACAGGGTAATTACACTGTGAGACTCTTAGATAGAGTTATACAGGGTAATTCCACTGTGAGACTCTTAAATAGAGTTTTACAGGGTAATTACACTGCGAGACTCTTAGATAGAGTTCTACAGGGTAATTCCACTGTGAGACACCTAGATAGAGTGCTACAGGGTAATTCCACTGTGAGACTCTTAGATAGAGTTCTACAGGGTAATTCCACTGTGAGACTCTTAGAGTTCTACAGGGTAATTCCACTGTGAGACTCTTAGATAGAGTTCTAAAGGGTAATTCCACTGTGAGACTCTTAGATAGAGTTCTACAGGGTAATTCCACTGTGAGACCCTTAGATAGAGTTCTACAGGGTAATTCCACTGTGAGACTCTTAGATAGAGTTATACAGGGTATTTCCACTGTGAAAGTCTTAGATAGAGTTCTACAGGGTAACTACACTGTGAGACTCTTAGATAGAGTTCTACAGGGTAATTACACTGTGAGACTCTTAGATAGAGTTCTACAGGGTAATTCCACTGTGAGACTCTTAGATAGAGTTCTACAGGGTAATTACACTGTGAGACTCTTAGATAGAGTTCTACAGGGTAACTACACTGTGAGACTCTTAGATAGAGTTCTACAGGGTAATTCCACTGTGAGACTCTTAGATAGAGTTCTACAGGGTAACTACACTGTGAGACTCTTAGATAGAGTTCTACAGGGTAATTACACTGCGAGACTCTTAGATAGAGTTCTACAGGGTAATTCCACTGTGAGACTCTTAGATAGAGTTCTACAGGGTAATTCCACTGTGAGACTCTTATATAGAGTGCTACAGGGTAATTCCACTGTGAGACTCTTAGATAGAGTTCTACAGGGTAATTCCACTTTGAGACTCTTAGAATTCTACAGGGTAATTCCACTGTGAGACTCTTAGATAGAGTTCTAAAGGGTAATTCCACTGTGAGACTCTTAGATAGAGTTCTACAGGGTAATTCCACTGTGAGACTCTTAGAGTTCTACAGGGTAATTCCACTGTGAGACTCTTAGATAGAGTTCTACAGGGTAACTACACTGTGAGACTCTTAGATAGAGTTCAACAGGGTAATTACACTGTGAGACTCTTAGATAGAGTTCTACAGGGTAATTCCACTGTGAGACTGTTAGATAGAGTTCTACAGGGTAATTCCACTGTGAGACTCTTAGATAGAGTTCTACAGGGTAATTACACTGTGAGACTCTTAGATAGAGTTCTACAGGGTAATTCCACTGTGAGACTCTTAGATAGAGTTCTACAGGGTAATTCCACTGTGAGACACCGAGATAGAGTTCTACAGGGTAATTCCACTTTGAGACTCTTAGATAGAGTTCTACAGGGTAATTCCACTGTGAGACTCTTAGATAGAGTTCTACAGGGTAATTCCACTGTGAGATTCTTAGAGTTCTACAGGGTAATTCCACTGTGAGACTCTTAGATAGAGTTCTACAGGGTAATTCCACTGTGAGACTCTTAGATAGAGTTCTACAGGGTAATTCCACTGTGAGACTCTTAGATAGAGTTCTACAGGGTAATTCCACTGTGAGACACCGAGATAGAGTTCTACAGGGTAATTCCACTGTGAGACTCTTAGATAGAGTTCTACAGGGTAATTCCACTGTGAGACTCTTAGATAGAGTTCTACAGGGTAATTCCACTGTGAGACACCGAGATAGAGTTCTAAAGGGTAATTCCACTTTGAGACTCTTAGATAGAGTTCTACAGGGTAACTACACTGTGAGACTCTTAGATAAAGTTCTACAGGGTAACTACACTGTGAGACTGTTAGATAGAGTTCTACAGGGTAACTACACTGTGAGACTCTTAGATAGAGTTCTAAAGGGTAATTCCACTGTGAGACTCTTAGATAGAGTTCTACAGGGTAACTACACTGTGAGACTCTTAGATAGAGTTATACAGGGTAATTACACTGTGAGACTCTTAGATAGAGTTATACAGGGTAATTCCACTGTGAGACTCTTAAATAGAGTTTTACAGGGTAATTACACTGCGAGACTCTTAGATAGAGTTCTACAGGGTAATTCCACTGTGAGACACCTAGATAGAGTGCTACAGGGTAATTCCACTGTGAGACTCTTAGATAGAGTTCTACAGGGTAATTCCACTGTGAGACTCTTAGAGTTCTACAGGGTAATTCCACTGTGAGACTCTTAGATAGAGTTCTAAAGGGTAATTCCACTGTGAGACTCTTAGATAGAGTTCTACAGGGTAATTCCACTGTGAGACCCTTAGATAGAGTTCTACAGGGTAATTCCACTGTGAGACTCTTAGATAGAGTTATACAGGGTATTTCCACTGTGAAAGTCTTAGATAGAGTTCTACAGGGTAACTACACTGTGAGACTCTTAGATAGAGTTCTACAGGGTAATTACACTGTGAGACTCTTAGATAGAGTTCTACAGGGTAATTCCACTGTGAGACTCTTAGATAGAGTTCTACAGGGTAATTACACTGTGAGACTCTTAGATAGAGTTCTACAGGGTAACTACACTGTGAGACTCTTAGATAGAGTTCTACAGGGTAATTCCACTGTGAGACTCTTAGATAGAGTTCTACAGGGTAACTACACTGTGAGACTCTTAGATAGAGTTCTACAGGGTAATTACACTGCGAGACTCTTAGATAGAGTTCTACAGGGTAATTCCACTGTGAGACTCTTAGATAGAGTTCTACAGGGTAATTCCACTGTGAGACTCTTATATAGAGTGCTACAGGGTAATTCCACTGTGAGACTCTTAGATAGAGTTCTACAGGGTAATTCCACTGTGAGACTCTTAGAGTTCTACAGGGTAATTCCACTGTGAGACTCTTAGATAGAGTTCTAAAGGGTAATTCCACTGTGAGACTCTTAGATAGAGTTCTACAGGGTAATTCCACTGTGAGACTCTTAGAGTTCTACAGGGTAATTCCACTGTGAGACTCTTAGATAGAGTTCTAAAGGGTAATTCCACTGTGAGACTCTTAGATAGAGTTCTACAGGGTAATTCCACTGTGAGACTCTTAGAGTTCTACAGGGTAATTCCACTGTGAGACTCTTAGATAGAGTTCTACAGGGTAACTACACTGTGAGACTCTTAGATAGAGTTCAACAGGGTAATTACACTGTGAGACTCTTAGATAGAGTTCTACAGGGTAATTCCACTGTGAGACACTTAGATAGAGTTCTACAGGGCAATTCCACTGTGAGACTCTTAGATAGAGTTCTACAGGGTAATTCCGCTGTGAGACTCTTAGATAGAGTTCTACAGGGTAATTCCACTGTGAGACCCTTAGATAGAGTTCTACAGGGTAATTCCACTGTGATACTTTTATATAGAGTTCTACAGGGTAATTCCACTGTGAGACTCTTAGATAGAGTTCTACAGGGTAATTCCACTGTGAAAGTCTTAGATAGAGTTCTACAGGGTAATTCCACTGTGAGACTCTTAGATAGAGTTCTACAGGGTAATTCCACTGTGAGACTCTTAGAGTTCTACAGGGTAATTCCACTGTGAGACTCTTAGATAGAGTTCTACAGTGTAATTCCACTGTGAGACTCTTAGAGTTCTACAGGGTAATTCCACTTTGAGACTCTTAGATAGAGTTCTACAGGGTAATTCCACTGTGAGACTCTTAGGTAGAGTTATACACGGTAATTCCACTGTGAGATTCTTAGAGTTCTACAGGGTAATTCCACTGTGAGACTCTTAGATAGAGTTCTACAGGGTAATTCCACTGTGAGACTCTTAGATAGAGTTCTACAGGGTAATTCCACTGTGAGACTCTTAGATAGAGTTCTACAGGGTAATTCCACTGTGAGACACCGAGATAGAGTTCTACAGGGTAATTCCACTGTGAGACTCTTAGATAGAGTTCTACAGGGTAATTCCACTGTGAGACTCTTAGATAGAGTTCTACAGGGTAATTCCACTGTGAGACACCGAGATAGAGTTCTACAGGGTAATTCCACTTTGAGACTCTTAGATAGAGTTCTACAGGGTAACTACACTGTGAGACTCTTAGATAAAGTTCTACAGGGTAACTACACTGTGAGACTGTTAGATAGAGTTCTACAGGGTAACTACACTGTGAGACTCTTAGATAGAGTTCTAAAGGGTAATTCCACTGTGAGACTCTTAGATAGAGTTCTACAGGGTAACTACACTGTGAGACTCTTAGATAGAGTTATACAGGGTAATTACACTGTGAGACTCTTAGATAGAGTTCTACAGGGTAATTCCACTTTGAGACTCTTAGAGTTCTACAGGGTAATTCCACTGTGAGACTCTTAGATAGAGTTCTAAAGGGTAATTCCACTGTGAGACTCTTAGATAGAGTTCTACAGGGTAATTCCACTGTGAGACTCTTAGAGTTCTACAGGGTAATTCCACTGTGAGACTCTTAGATAGAGTTCTACAGGGTAACTACACTGTGAGACTCTTAGATAGAGTTCAACAGGGTAATTACACTGTGAGACTCTTAGATAGAGTTCTACAGGGTAATTCCACTGTGAGACTGTTAGATAGAGTTCTACAGGGTAATTCCACTGTGAGACTCTTAGATAGAGTTCTACAGGGTAATTACACTGTGAGACTCTTAGATAGAGTTCTACAGGGTAATTCCACTGTGAGACTCTTAGATAGAGTTCTACAGGGTAATTCCACTGTGAGACACCGAGATAGAGTTCTACAGGGTAATTCCACTTTGAGACTCTTAGATAGAGTTCTACAGGGTAATTCCACTGTGAGACTCTTAGATAGAGTTCTACAGGGTAATTCCACTGTGAGATTCTTAGAGTTCTACAGGGTAATTCCACTGTGAGACTCTTAGATAGAGTTCTACAGGGTAATTCCACTGTGAGACTCTTAGATAGAGTTCTACAGGGTAATTCCACTGTGAGACTCTTAGAGTTCTACAGGGTAATTCCACTGTGAGACACCGAGATAGAGTTCTACAGGGTAATTCCACTGTGAGACTCTTAGATAGAGTTCTACAGGGTAATTCCACTGTGAGACTCTTAGATAGAGTTCTACAGGGTAATTCCACTGTGAGACACCGAGATAGAGTTCTAAAGGGTAATTCCACTTTGAGACTCTTAGATAGAGTTCTACAGGGTAACTACACTGTGAGACTCTTAGATAAAGTTCTACAGGGTAACTACACTGTGAGACTGTTAGATAGAGTTCTACAGGGTAACTACACTGTGAGACTCTTAGATAGAGTTCTAAAGGGTAATTCCACTGTGAGACTCTTAGATAGAGTTCTACAGGGTAACTACACTGTGAGACTCTTAGATAGAGTTATACAGGGTAATTACACTGTGAGACTCTTAGATAGAGTTATACAGGGTAATTCCACTGTGAGACTCTTAAATAGAGTTTTACAGGGTAATTACACTGCGAGACTCTTAGATAGAGTTCTACAGGGTAATTCCACTGTGAGACACCTAGATAGAGTGCTACAGGGTAATTCCACTGTGAGACTCTTAGATAGAGTTCTACAGGGTAATTCCACTGTGAGACTCTTAGAGTTCTACAGGGTAATTCCACTGTGAGACTCTTAGATAGAGTTCTAAAGGGTAATTCCACTGTGAGACTCTTAGATAGAGTTCTACAGGGTAATTCCACTGTGAGACCCTTAGATAGAGTTCTACAGGGTAATTCCACTGTGAGACTCTTAGATAGAGTTATACAGGGTATTTCCACTGTGAAAGTCTTAGATAGAGTTCTACAGGGTAACTACACTGTGAGACTCTTAGATAGAGTTCTACAGGGTAATTACACTGTGAGACTCTTAGATAGAGTTCTACAGGGTAATTCCACTGTGAGACTCTTAGATAGAGTTCTACAGGGTAATTACACTGTGAGACTCTTAGATAGAGTTCTACAGGGTAACTACACTGTGAGACTCTTAGATAGAGTTCTACAGGGTAATTCCACTGTGAGACTCTTAGATAGAGTTCTACAGGGTAACTACACTGTGAGACTCTTAGATAGAGTTCTACAGGGTAATTACACTGCGAGACTCTTAGATAGAGTTCTACAGGGTAATTCCACTGTGAGACTCTTAGATAGAGTTCTACAGGGTAATTCCACTGTGAGACTCTTATATAGAGTGCTACAGGGTAATTCCACTGTGAGACTCTTAGATAGAGTTCTACAGGGTAATTCCACTGTGAGACTCTTAGATAGAGTTCTAAAGGGTAATTCCACTGTGAGACTCTTAGATAGAGTTCTACAGGGTAATTCCACTGTGAGACTCTTAGAGTTCTACAGGGTAATTCCACTGTGAGACTCTTAGATAGAGTTCTACAGGGTAACTACACTGTGAGACTCTTAGATAGAGTTCAACAGGGTAATTACACTGTGAGACTCTTAGATAGAGTTCTACAGGGTAATTCCACTGTGAGACTGTTAGATAGAGTTCTACAGGGTAATTCCACTGTGAGACTCTTAGATAGAGTTCTACAGGGTAATTACACTGTGAGACTCTTAGATAGAGTTCTACAGGGTAATTCCACTGTGAGACTCTTAGATAGAGTTCTACAGGGTAATTCCACTGTGAGACACCGAGATAGAGTTCTACAGGGTAATTCCACTTTGAGACTCTTAGATAGAGTTCTACAGGGTAATTCCACTGTGAGACTCTTAGATAGAGTTCTACAGGGTAATTCCACTGTGAGATTCTTAGAGTTCTACAGGGTAATTCCACTGTGAGACTCTTAGATAGAGTTCTACAGGGTAATTCCACTGTGAGACTCTTAGATAGAGTTCTACAGGGTAATTCCACTGTGAGACTCTTAGAGTTCTACAGGGTAATTCCACTGTGAGACACCGAGATAGAGTTCTACAGGGTAATTCCACTGTGAGACTCTTAGATAGAGTTCTACAGGGTAATTCCACTGTGAGACTCTTAGATAGAGTTCTACAGGGTAATTCCACTGTGAGACACCGAGATAGAGTTCTAAAGGGTAATTCCACTTTGAGACTCTTAGATAGAGTTCTACAGGGTAACTACACTGTGAGACTCTTAGATAAAGTTCTACAGGGTAACTACACTGTGAGACTGTTAGATAGAGTTCTACAGGGTAACTACACTGTGAGACTCTTAGATAGAGTTCTAAAGGGTAATTCCACTGTGAGACTCTTAGATAGAGTTCTACAGGGTAACTACACTGTGAGACTCTTAGATAGAGTTATACAGGGTAATTACACTGTGAGACTCTTAGATAGAGTTATACAGGGTAATTCCACTGTGAGACTCTTAAATAGAGTTTTACAGGGTAATTACACTGCGAGACTCTTAGATAGAGTTCTACAGGGTAATTCCACTGTGAGACACCTAGATAGAGTGCTACAGGGTAATTCCACTGTGAGACTCTTAGATAGAGTTCTACAGGGTAATTCCACTGTGAGACTCTTAGAGTTCTACAGGGTAATTCCACTGTGAGACTCTTAGATAGAGTTCTAAAGGGTAATTCCACTGTGAGACTCTTAGATAGAGTTCTACAGGGTAATTCCACTGTGAGACCCTTAGATAGAGTTCTACAGGGTAATTCCACTGTGAGACTCTTAGATAGAGTTATACAGGGTATTTCCACTGTGAAAGTCTTAGATAGAGTTCTACAGGGTAACTACACTGTGAGACTCTTAGATAGAGTTCTACAGGGTAATTACACTGTGAGACTCTTAGATAGAGTTCTACAGGGTAATTCCACTGTGAGACTCTTAGATAGAGTTCTACAGGGTAATTACACTGTGAGACTCTTAGATAGAGTTCTACAGGGTAACTACACTGTGAGACTCTTAGATAGAGTTCTACAGGGTAATTCCACTGTGAGACTCTTAGATAGAGTTCTACAGGGTAACTACACTGTGAGACTCTTAGATAGAGTTCTACAGGGTAATTACACTGCGAGACTCTTAGATAGAGTTCTACAGGGTAATTCCACTGTGAGACTCTTAGATAGAGTTCTACAGGGTAATTCCACTGTGAGACTCTTATATAGAGTGCTACAGGGTAATTCCACTGTGAGACTCTTAGATAGAGTTCTACAGGGTAATTCCACTGTGAGACTCTTAGAGTTCTACAGGGTAATTCCACTGTGAGACTCTTAGATAGAGTTCTAAAGGGTAATTCCACTGTGAGACTCTTAGATAGAGTTCTACAGGGTAATTCCACTGTGAGACTCTTAGAGTTCTACAGGGTAATTCCACTGTGAGACTCTTAGATAGAGTTCTAAAGGGTAATTCCACTGTGAGACTCTTAGATAGAGTTCTACAGGGTAATTCCACTGTGAGACTCTTAGAGTTCTACAGGGTAATTCCACTGTGAGACTCTTAGATAGAGTTCTACAGGGTAACTACACTGTGAGACTCTTAGATAGAGTTCAACAGGGTAATTACACTGTGAGACTCTTAGATAGAGTTCTACAGGGTAATTCCACTGTGAGACACTTAGATAGAGTTCTACAGGGCAATTCCACTGTGAGACTCTTAGATAGAGTTCTACAGGGTAATTCCGCTGTGAGACTCTTAGATAGAGTTCTACAGGGTAATTCCACTGTGAGACCCTTAGATAGAGTTCTACAGGGTAATTCCACTGTGATACTTTTATATAGAGTTCTACAGGGTAATTCCACTGTGAGACTCTTAGATAGAGTTCTACAGGGTAATTCCACTGTGAGACTCTTAGAGTTCTACAGGGTAATTCCACTGTGAGACTCTTAGATAGAGTTCTACAGTGTAATTCCACTGTGAGACTCTTAGAGTTCTACAGGGTAATTCCACTTTGAGACTCTTAGATAGAGTTCTACAGGGTAATTCCACTGTGAGACTCTTAGGTAGAGTTATACACGGTAATTCCACTGTGAGATTCTTAGAGTTCTACAGGGTAATTCCACTGTGAGACTCTTAGATAGAGTTCTACAGGGTAATTCCACTGTGAGACTCTTAGATAGAGTTCTACAGGGTAATTCCACTGTGAGACTCTTAGATAGAGTTCTACAGGGTAATTCCACTGTGAGACACCGAGATAGAGTTCTACAGGGTAATTCCACTGTGAGACTCTTAGATAGAGTTCTACAGGGTAATTCCACTGTGAGACTCTTAGATAGAGTTCTACAGGGTAATTCCACTGTGAGACACCGAGATAGAGTTCTACAGGGTAATTCCACTTTGAGACTCTTAGATAGAGTTCTACAGGGTAACTACACTGTGAGACTCTTAGATAAAGTTCTACAGGGTAACTACACTGTGAGACTGTTAGATAGAGTTCTACAGGGTAACTACACTGTGAGACTCTTAGATAGAGTTCTAAAGGGTAATTCCACTGTGAGACTCTTAGATAGAGTTCTACAGGGTAACTACACTGTGAGACTCTTAGATAGAGTTATACAGGGTAATTACACTGTGAGACTCTTAGATAGAGTTATACAGGGTAATTCCACTGTGAGACTCTTAAATAGACTTTTACAGGGTAATTACACTGCGAGACTCTTAGATAGAGTTCTACAGGGTAATTCCACTGTGAGACACCTAGATAGAGTGCTACAGGGTAATTCCACTGTGAGACTCTTAGATAGAGTTCTACAGGGTAATTCCACTGTGAGACTCTTAGAGTTCTACAGGGTAATTCCACTGTGAGACTCTTAGATAGAGTTCTAAAGGGTAATTCCACTGTGAGACTCTTAGATAGAGTTCTACAGGGTAATTCCACTGTGAGACCCTTAGATAGAGTTCTACAGGGTAATTCCACTGTGAGACTCTTAGATAGAGTTATACAGGGTATTTCCACTGTGAAAGTCTTAGATAGAGTTCTACAGGGTAACTACACTGTGAGACTCTTAGATAGAGTTCTACAGGGTAATTACACTGTGAGACTCTTAGATAGAGTTCTACAGGGTAATTCCACTGTGAGACTCTTAGATAGAGTTCTACAGGGTAATTACACTGTGAGACTCTTAGATAGAGTTCTACAGGGTAACTACACTGTGAGACTCTTAGATAGAGTTCTACAGGGTAATTCCACTGTGAGACTCTTAGATAGAGTTCTACAGGGTAATTCCACTGTGAGACTCTTAGATAGAGTTATACAGGGTATTTCCACTGTGAAAGTCTTAGATAGAGTTCTACAGGGTAACTACACTGTGAGACTCTTAGATAGAGTTCTACAGGGTAATTACACTGTGAGACTCTTAGATAGAGTTCTACAGGGTAATTCCACTGTGAGACTCTTAGATAGAGTTCTACAGGGTAATTACACTGTGAGACTCTTAGATAGAGTTCTACAGGGTAACTACACTGTGAGACTCTTAGATAGAGTTCTACAGGGTAATTCCACTGTGAGACTCTTAGATAGAGTTCTACAGGGTAACTACACTGTGAGACTCTTAGAGTTCTACAGGGTAATTCCACTGTGAGACTCTTAGATAGAGTTCTAAAGGGTAATTCCACTGTGAGACTCTTAGATAGAGTTCTACAGGGTAATTCCACTGTGAGACTCTTAGAGTTCTACAGGGTAATTCCACTGTGAGACTCTTAGATAGAGTTCTAAAGGGTAATTCCACTGTGAGACTCTTAGATAGAGTTCTACAGGGTAATTCCACTGTGAGACTCTTAGAGTTCTACAGGGTAATTCCACTGTGAGACTCTTAGATAGAGTTCTACAGGGTAACTACACTGTGAGACTCTTAGATAGAGTTCAACAGGGTAATTACACTGTGAGACTCTTAGATAGAGTTCTACAGGGTAATTCCACTGTGAGACACTTAGATAGAGTTCTACAGGGCAATTCCACTGTGAGACTCTTAGATAGAGTTCTACAGGGTAATTCCGCTGTGAGACTCTTAGATAGAGTTCTACAGGGTAATTCCACTGTGAGACCCTTAGATAGAGTTCTACAGGGTAATTCCACTGTGATACTTTTATATAGAGTTCTACAGGGTAATTCCACTGTGAGACTCTTAGATAGAGTTCTACAGGGTAATTCCACTGTGAAAGTCTTAGATAGAGTTCTACAGGGTAATTCCACTGTGAGACTCTTAGATAGAGTTCTACAGGGTAATTCCACTGTGAGACTCTTAGAGTTCTACAGGGTAATTCCACTGTGAGACTCTTAGATAGAGTTCTACAGTGTAATTCCACTGTGAGACTCTTAGAGTTCTACAGGGTAATTCCACTTTGAGACTCTTAGATAGAGTTCTACAGGGTAATTCCACTGTGAGACTCTTAGGTAGAGTTATACACGGTAATTCCACTGTGAGATTCTTAGAGTTCTACAGGGTAATTCCACTGTGAGACTCTTAGATAGAGTTCTACAGGGTAATTCCACTGTGAGACTCTTAGATAGAGTTCTACAGGGTAATTCCACTGTGAGACTCTTAGATAGAGTTCTACAGGGTAATTCCACTGTGAGACACCGAGATAGAGTTCTACAGGGTAATTCCACTGTGAGACTCTTAGATAGAGTTCTACAGGGTAATTCCACTGTGAGACTCTTAGATAGAGTTCTACAGGGTAATTCCACTGTGAGACACCGAGATAGAGTTCTACAGGGTAATTCCACTTTGAGACTCTTAGATAGAGTTCTACAGGGTAACTACACTGTGAGACTCTTAGATAAAGTTCTACAGGGTAACTACACTGTGAGACTGTTAGATAGAGTTCTACAGGGTAACTACACTGTGAGACTCTTAGATAGAGTTCTAAAGGGTAATTCCACTGTGAGACTCTTAGATAGAGTTCTACAGGGTAACTACACTGTGAGACTCTTAGATAGAGTTATACAGGGTAATTACACTGTGAGACTCTTAGATAGAGTTATACAGGGTAATTCCACTGTGAGACTCTTAAATAGACTTTTACAGGGTAATTACACTGCGAGACTCTTAGATAGAGTTCTACAGGGTAATTCCACTGTGAGACACCTAGATAGAGTGCTACAGGGTAATTCCACTGTGAGACTCTTAGATAGAGTTCTACAGGGTAATTCCACTGTGAGACTCTTAGAGTTCTACAGGGTAATTCCACTGTGAGACTCTTAGATAGAGTTCTAAAGGGTAATTCCACTGTGAGACTCTTAGATAGAGTTCTACAGGGTAATTCCACTGTGAGACCCTTAGATAGAGTTCTACAGGGTAATTCCACTGTGAGACTCTTAGATAGAGTTATACAGGGTATTTCCACTGTGAAAGTCTTAGATAGAGTTCTACAGGGTAACTACACTGTGAGACTCTTAGATAGAGTTCTACAGGGTAATTACACTGTGAGACTCTTAGATAGAGTTCTACAGGGTAATTCCACTGTGAGACTCTTAGATAGAGTTCTACAGGGTAATTACACTGTGAGACTCTTAGATAGAGTTCTACAGGGTAACTACACTGTGAGACTCTTAGATAGAGTTCTACAGGGTAATTCCACTGTGAGACTCTTAGATAGAGTTCTACAGGGTAACTACACTGTGAGACTCTTAGATAGAGTTCTACAGGGTAATTACACTGCGAGACTCTTAGATAGAGTTCTACAGGGTAATTCCACTGTGAGACTCTTAGATAGAGTTCTACAGGGTAATTCCACTGTGAGACTCTTATATAGAGTGCTACAGGGTAATTCCACTGTGAGACTCTTAGATAGAGTTCTACAGGGTAATTCCACTGTGAGACTCTTAGAGTTCTACAGGGTAATTCCACTGTGAGACTCTTAGATAGAGTTCTAAAGGGTAATTCCACTGTGAGACTCTTAGATAGAGTTCTACAGGGTAATTCCACTGTGAGACTCTTAGAGTTCTACAGGGTAATTCCACTGTGAGACTCTTAGATAGAGTTCTAAAGGGTAATTCCACTGTGAGACTCTTAGATAGAGTTCTACAGGGTAATTCCACTGTGAGACTCTTAGAGTTCTACAGGGTAATTCCACTGTGAGACTCTTAGATAGAGTTCTACAGGGTAACTACACTGTGAGACTCTTAGATAGAGTTCAACAGGGTAATTACACTGTGAGACTCTTAGATAGAGTTCTACAGGGTAATTCCACTGTGAGACACTTAGATAGAGTTCTACAGGGCAATTCCACTGTGAGACTCTTAGATAGAGTTCTACAGGGTAATTCCGCTGTGAGACTCTTAGATAGAGTTCTACAGGGTAATTCCACTGTGAGACCCTTAGATAGAGTTCTACAGGGTAATTCCACTGTGATACTTTTATATAGAGTTCTACAGGGTAATTCCACTGTGAGACTCTTAGATAGAGTTCTACAGGGTAATTCCACTGTGAAAGTCTTAGATAGAGTTCTACAGGGTAATTCCACTGTGAGACTCTTAGATAGAGTTCTACAGGGTAACTACACTGTGAGACTCTTAGATAGAGTTCAACAGGGTAATTACACTGTGAGACTCTTAGATAGAGTTCTACAGGGTAATTCCACTGTGAGACACTTAGATAGAGTTCTACAGGGCAATTCCACTGTGAGACTCTTAGATAGAGTTCTACAGGGTAATTCCGCTGTGAGACTCTTAGATAGAGTTCTACAGGGTAATTCCACTGTGAGACCCTTAGATAGAGTTCTACAGGGTAATTCCACTGTGATACTTTTATATAGAGTTCTACAGGGTAATTCCACTGTGAGACTCTTAGATAGAGTTCTACAGGGTAATTCCACTGTGAAAGTCTTAGATAGAGTTCTACAGGGTAATTACACTGTGAGACTCTTAGATAGAGTTCTACAGGGTAATTCCACTGTGAGACTCTTAGATAGAGTTCTACAGGGTAATTACACTGTGAGACTCTTAGATAGAGTTCTACAGGGTAACTACACTGTGAGACTCTTAGATAGAGTTCTACAGGGTAATTCCACTGTGAGACTCTTAGATAGAGTTCTACAGGGTAACTACACTGTGAGACTCTTAGATAGAGTTCTACAGGGTAATTACACTGCGAGACTCTTAGATAGAGTTCTACAGGGTAATTCCACTGTGAGACTCTTAGATAGAGTTCTACAGGGTAATTCCACTGTGAGACTCTTATATAGAGTGCTACAGGGTAATTCCACTGTGAGACTCTTAGATAGAGTTCTACAGGGTAATTCCACTGTGAGACTCTTAGAGTTCTACAGGGTAATTCCACTGTGAGACTCTTAGATAGAGTTCTAAAGGGTAATTCCACTGTGAGACTCTTAGATAGAGTTCTACAGGGTAATTCCACTGTGAGACTCTTAGAGTTCTACAGGGTAATTCCACTGTGAGACTCTTAGATAGAGTTCTAAAGGGTAATTCCACTGTGAGACTCTTAGATAGAGTTCTACAGGGTAATTCCACTGTGAGACTCTTAGAGTTCTACAGGGTAATTCCACTGTGAGACTCTTAGATAGAGTTCTACAGGGTAACTACACTGTGAGACTCTTAGATAGAGTTCAACAGGGTAATTACACTGTGAGACTCTTAGATAGAGTTCTACAGGGCAATTCCACTGTGAGACTCTTAGATAGAGTTCTACAGGGTAATTCCGCTGTGAGACTCTTAGATAGAGTTCTACAGGGTAATTCCACTGTGAGACCCTTAGATAGAGTTCTACAGGGTAATTCCACTGTGATACTTTTATATAGAGTTCTACAGGGTAATTCCACTGTGAGACTCTTAGATAGAGTTCTACAGGGTAATTCCACTGTGAAAGTCTTAGATAGAGTTCTACAGGGTAATTCCACTGTGAGACTCTTAGATAGAGTTCTACAGGGTAACTACACTGTGAGACTCTTAGATAGAGTTCAACAGGGTAATTACACTGTGAGACTCTTAGATAGAGTTCTACAGGGTAATTCCACTGTGAGACACTTAGATAGAGTTCTACAGGGCAATTCCACTGTGAGACTCTTAGATAGAGTTCTACAGGGTAATTCCGCTGTGAGACTCTTAGATAGAGTTCTACAGGGTAATTCCACTGTGAGACCCTTAGATAGAGTTCTACAGGGTAATTCCACTGTGATACTTTTATATAGAGTTCTACAGGGTAATTCCACTGTGAGACTCTTAGATAGAGTTCTACAGGGTAATTCCACTGTGAAAGTCTTAGATAGAGTTCTACAGGGTAATTCCACTGTGAGACTCTTAGATAGAGTTCTACAGGGTAATTCCACTGTGAGACTCTTAGAGTTCTACAGGGTAATTCCACTGTGAGACTCTTAGATAGAGTTCTACAGTGTAATTCCACTGTGAGACTCTTAGAGTTCTACAGGGTAATTCCACTTTGAGACTCTTAGATAGAGTTCTACAGGGTAATTCCACTGTGAGACTCTTAGGTAGAGTTATACAGGGTAATTCCACTGTGAGAATCTTAGATAGAGTGCTACAGGGTAATTCCACTGTGAGACTCTTAGATAGAATTCTACAGGGTAATTCCACTGTGAGACTCTTAGAGTTCTACAGGGTAATTCCACTGTGAGACACCGAGATAGAGTTATACAGGGTAATTCCACTGTGAGCCTCTTAGATAGAGTTCTACAGGGTAATTCTACTGTGAGACACCTAGATAGAGTTCTACAGGGTAATTCCACTGTGAGACACCTAGATAGAGTTCTACAGGGTAATTCCACTGTGAGACTCTTAGATAGAGTTCTACAGGGTAATTCCACTGTGAGATACTTAGATATAGTTCTACAGGGTAATTCCACTGTGAGGCTCTTAGATAGAGTTCTACAGGGCAATTCCACTGTGAGACTCTTATATACAGTTCTACAGGGCAATTCCACTGTGAGACTCTTAGAGTGCTACAGGGTAATTCCACTGTGAGACTCTTAGATAGAGTTCTACAGGATAATTCCACTGTGAGACTCTTAGATAGAGTTCTACAGGGTAATTCCACTGTGAGACACTTAGATAGATTTCTACGGGGCAATTCCACTGTGAGACTCTTAGATAGAGTTCTACAGGATATTTCCACTGTGAGACTCTTAGATAGAGTTCTACAGGGCAATTCCACTGTGAGACTCTTAGATAGAGTTCTACAGGGTAATTCCACTGTGAGACTCTTAGATAGAGTTCTACAGGGCAATTCCACTGTGAGACTCTTAGAGTTCTACAGGGTAATTCCACTTTGAGACTCTTAGATTGAGTTCTACAGGGTAATTCCACTGTGAGACTCTTAGATAGAGTTCTACAGGGCAATTCCACTGTGAGACTCTTAGATAGAGTTCTACAGGGTAATTCCACTGTGAGACTCTTAGATAGAGTTCTACAGGGTAATTCCACTGTGAGACTCTTAGATAGAGTTCTACAGGGCAATTCCACTGTGAGACTCTTAGAGTTCTACAGGGTAATTCCACTTTGAGACTCTTAGATTGAGTTCTACACGTGTTTACGCCTGACATCTCTCCCTCCTCTGCTATGAAGGGCTGATGAAGAGAGAGGGGAGCATTTCATTTCATGCCTGGTGCTTGTGTGATGAGTGTCATACGAGCATGGCAGTGCCCGGGTCGTACGTCAACGATTGGACAGGTGAGGAGGCTATCCATCTCATGTAAAGGCAGCGCCTCACACACTCAGTTAAACACAGAGCAACACAACCAACAACCAAACATATGTGCATGTCAGAGAGTAATAATGTCCATCAAAATATGATTATTAAAGCCGGGTCGGGTAGCCATCTGCAACGCTAGATAAGATGAGAAAGTTCTACACACACACAAACACACAGTATACAGTGCCTTCGGAAAGTATTCAGACCCCTTGACTTTTTCCACATTTTCTGAAATTGCAGCCATATTCTAAGATGGAATAAATACATATTTTTCCTCAGCAGTCTACACACAATACCTCATCATGACAAAGCAAAAACAGGTTTGTAGACATTTTTGCAAATTAGCCACACTGAGCAATCAGGGGGAGAAGGACCTTGGTCAGGCAGGTGAACAAGAACCACTCTGACAGAGCTCTAGAGTTCCTCTGTGGAGATGGGAGAACCTTCCAGAAGGACAACCATCTCTGCAGCACTCCACCAGTAAAAGGCACATGACAGCCCGCTTGGAGTTTGCCAAAACCCACCTAAATTCTCCCAGACCATGAGAAACAAGATTATCTGGTCTACTGAAACCAAGATTGAACTCTTTGGCCTGAATGCCAAGCATCAAGTCTGGAGGAAACCTGGCACCATCCCTAAGCATGGTGGTGGCAGCATCATGCTGTGGGGATGTTTTCAGCAGCAGGGACTGGCAGACTAGTCAGGATCGAGGCAAAGATGAACGGAGCAAAGTACAGCGAGATCCTTGATGAAAACCTGCTCCAGAGCGCTCAGGACCTCAGACTTGGGGTGAAGGTTCACCTTCCAACAGGACAAAGACCCTAAGCAGACAGCCAAGACAACGCAGGAGTGGCTTCTGGACAAATGATAATTAGTTGTCTGTGCAGACTTAAGATAGCACGAGGTTGATAGCCCGAGCAGCAAAACACTACATACTCCTTTCTGCAAGTTTCCATACATGTGACTTCCTGTAGATAGTAAACCCACGGGATGTCACATGCTGCCGACGCACCCAAGCGGACGCCCAGTCTGATGACTCAATCCCAACAAAAAGGGTTTTTAATCAGGTTAGAAAAAACACTAGCATATAACAAGAGACAATTCTTTAAACAGCATGACTAATTATATAATTTTCCATGATACTCATCTGACAGAGTTTGAGAGGATCTACAGAGAAGAATGGGAGAAACTCCCCAAATACAAGCTTGTGGAGCCATGCCCAAGAGGCTGTAATCATTGCCAAAGGTGATTCAACAAAGTAATGAGTAAAGGGCTTTTGAGGGGGGGGGGGGGGGGTTGTCAAGGGGTTTGAAAACTTTCTGAATGCACTGTAGGTTTTAGTATCCTTGATTTCCATTCAAAATCCTGTTTTCCCTAACCCCTAACCCTAACCCCTGACCCCAATCCCTAACCCCTGACACATAAACACAATCCCTAACACAAACCCTTAACACCAATCCCTAACCCCTGACCCCAATACCTAACCCTATCCCCTGACCCCTAAACACAATCCCTAACACAAACCCTTAACACCAATCCCTAACCCCTAACCCCTAAACATAACCCCTAACCCCTAACCCTAACCCCTATCCCCTACACATAACCTCTAACCCTAACCCTAACCCTAACCCCAATCCCTAACCCCTAAACATAACCCCTAACCCTAACCCCTAACCCCAAACCCTAACTCTAACCCCTAAACCTAACCCCTAACCCCAATCCCTAACTCTAACCCCTGAACCTAACCCTAACCCCAATCCCTAACCCTAACCCCTAAACCTAACCCCTAAACCCAATCCCTAACCCCTAAACCTAACCCCTAACCCCAATCCCTAACCCTAACCCCAATCCCTAACCCCTAACCCCTAAACCCAATCCCTAACCCCTAACCCCTAAACCTAACTCCTAACCTCAATCCCTAACCCCTAAATTGAAAACATTCTTTTTTTTTTACCTGATTTTCAAAACCTTTACATTTTAATTTAGATAATTTTAATCTCTATTGTTCTTTGTAAAATATGAAATGTTGATTGTATGAATCTGAAACTTGTTGATTGATTGATTTACTTATGCATGTAATTAATTATGTTGTTAGATGTCTACATTTTTACTTGACCTATGTTTCGGTGTGAAGCGTTGATCATAAACAACTTCCATATTTGATGACATGTATTTCCATTGAGCGATCACCCGACTACCTTGTCAATATAATAGACAAGCTTTGATATAACTCGTTTTAGTATAGACTTTGCCATTGAGGGCTTCCACCATTTAAAAGTAGTCAACTGGGTGATTATTCCTACGGGTTGGGAAGTTATCCACCAATCAAATTGAGTTAAACCCTATGGTTTGTAAACCAAAGAATAAGGTAATATCCAGGAGCCAAGACCAAGATTCATACCAGGACATTGGTCCCAAGATCCAGACCCAGTGAGTTGAAACCATGACAAGTTAAAGACTGAATTGATGTGGTCTCAAGACCAAGACCACCAGATCAAGAGTCCGTGGGGCCCTTTTCTTCAATTAGTATAGTAAACTTGAGTACAGCAGAGTACAGTACAGTACAGTACACCAATGCATTTTGATTTGAGTATAGTAGTGTACAGTACAGTAGAGTACAGCCGTCTCCACCTTGCCGTCTCCACTTCCTCATTCCTAGCTCTAGTCTGTCTCCACTTCCTCATTCCGAGCTCTAGCCTGTCTCCACTTCCTCATTCCTAGCTCTAGCCTGTCTCCACTTCCTCATTCCTAGCTCTAGCCTGTCTCCACTTCCTCATTCCGAGCTCTAGCCTGTCTCCACTTCCTCATTCCGAGCTCTAGCCTGTCTCCACTTCCTCATTCCGAGCTCTAGCCTGTCTCCACTTCCTCATTCCTAGCTCTAGCCTGTCTCCACTTCCTCATTCCTAACTCTAACATCACAGTAGACTAGAGTACAGTAGACTAGAGTACAGTAGACTAGAGTACAGTAGAGTAGAGTACCACACAGCACATTGGAGTACAACACAGTAGAGTAGAGTGCAGTACAGTACAGTACAGTAGAGGAGAGGAGAGTACAGTACAGTACAGCACAGTAGAGTAGAGTACAGCACAGTAGAGTAGAGTACAGCACAGTACAGTACAGTACAGTACAGTACAGCACAGCACAATAGAGTACAGTACAGTACAGTAGAGCAGAGTACAGTACAACACCGTACAGCACCATACAGTACAGTAGAACACAGTACAGTAGAATAGAGTACAGTACAGTAGAGTACAACACAGTACAGCACCGTACAGTACAGTACAGTATAGTACAGTAGAGCACAGTACAGTACAGTAGAACACAGTACAGTAGAGTAGAGTACAGTACAACATAGTACAGCACCGTACAGTAGAGTAGAGTAGAGTACAGTAGAGTACAGTACAGTAGAACATAGTACAGTACAGTATAGTACAGTACAGTAGTGCAC
Source organism: Oncorhynchus mykiss (assembly GCF_013265735.2). NCBI lineage: Eukaryota > Metazoa > Chordata > Actinopteri > Salmoniformes > Salmonidae > Oncorhynchus > Oncorhynchus mykiss. The sequence continues at coordinate 79,553,592 of NC_048575.1, read as the reverse complement.
ATTACATTACAGTGGAGTATTGTAGAGCACATTACATGACAGTAGAGTGCAGTACAGTAGAACACAGTACAGTACAGGAGAGCACAGTCCAGTAGATTAGAGTAGAGTATGTTTCAGTTTGGACCATGTTGACTTTTTGGGGAGTTTAAAGTATAGCTAACATATGGCTGGCTATCTTGTATTTGGATAGATGTGAATCCCAGCAAACATATTTTTGTCCTAAAACAATATTTTACATACTGTATTTCCTGATATGTTAAAAAATACATGTACTAATTTACTCACTCATTTTCTCCACAACATTCTGAGATAGACTGCTCACTTTGTGGCGATAGTGGCGAGGGGTGCAATCCCTTTCACCTGGGGATATTTCTAGGGGTGTGGCTTAATTAACTTCTTATGGCTGGGGGCAGTTTGAGTAGCTTGGATGAGTAAGGTGCCCAGAGTAAACTGCCTGCTACTCAGGCCCAGTTGCTAATATATGCATGTTAGTATATTTGGATAGAAAACACTCTGAAGTTTCTAAAAGTGTTTGAATGATGTCTGTGAGTATAACATAACTCATATGGCAGGCAGAAACCTGGGAAAAAATCCAACCAGGAAGTGAGAAATCTGAGGTTTGTAATTTTCAACTCTTTGCCTATCGAATATACAGTGTCTATGGTCTGCCTACCCATGTCAGAGACGCAAACTCGGTCTCAACCTTTAAGTCTCTACTGAAGACTCATCTCTTCAGTGGGTCATATGATTGAGTGTAGTCTGGCCCAGGAGTGGGAGGGTGAACGGAAAGGCTCTGGAGCAACGAACCACCCTTGCTGTCTCTGCCTGGCCGGTTCCCCTCTTTCCACTGGGATTCTCTGCCTCTAACCCTATTACAGGGGCTGAGTCACTGGCTTTACTGGGGCTCTCTCATGCCGTCCCTGGAGGAGGTGCGTCACCTGAGTGGGTTGAGTCACTGATGTGGTCATCCTGTCTGGGTTGGCGCCCCCCCCCCCCCCCCTTAAGTTGTGCCGTGGCGGAGGTCTTTGTGGGCTATACTCAGCCTTGTCTCAGGATGGTAAGTTGGTGGTTGAAGATATCCCTCTAGTGGTGTGGGGGCTGTGCTTTGGCAAAGTGGGTGGGGTTATATCCTTCCTGTTTGGCCCTGTCCGGGGGTGTCCTCGGAGTGGGCCACAGTGTCTCCTGACCCCTCCTGTCTCAGCCTCCAGTATTTATGCTGCAGTAGTTTATGTGTCGGGGGGCTAGGGTCAGTTTGTTATATCTGGAGTACTTCTCCTGTCCTATTCGGTGTCCTGTGTGAATCTAAGTGTGCGTTCTCTAATTCTCTCCTTCTCTCTTTCTCTCTCTCGGAGGACCTGAGCCCTAGGACCATGCCCCAGGACTACCTGACATGATGACTCCTTGCTGTCCCCAGTCCACCTGGCTGTGCTGCTGCTCCAGTTTCAACTGTTCTGCCTTATTATTATTCGACCATGCTGATCATTTATGAACATTTGAACATCTTGGCCATGTTCTGTTATAATCTCCACCCGGCACAGCCAGAAGAGGACTGGCCATCCCACATATGCTCTCTCTAATTCTCTCTTTCTTTCTCTCTCTCGGAGGACCTGAGCCCTAGGACCATGCCCCAGGAATACCTGACATGATGACTCCTTGCTGTCCCCAGTCCACCTGACTGTGCTGCTGCTCCAGTTTCAACTATTCTGCCTTATTATTATTCGACCATGCTGGTCATTTATGAACATTTGAACATCTTGACCATGTTTTGTTATAATCTCCACCCGGCACAGCCAGAAGAGGACTGGCCACCCCACATAGCCTGGTTCCTCTCTAGGTTTCTTCCTAGGTTTTGGCCTTTCTAGGGAGTTTTTCCTAGCCACCGTGCTTCTTCACCTGCATTGCTTGCTGTTTGGGGTTTTAGGCTGGGTTTCTGTACAGCACTTTGAGATATCAGCTGATGTACGAAGGGCTATATAAAATAAATTTGATTTGATTGATTTGATTTGATTCTATGGGGTCCTATTGCACTTCCTACGGCTTCCACTAGATGTCAACAGTCTTTAGAACCTTGTTAGAGGCTTCTACTGTGAAGGAGGGGGGAATGTGAGCTGACTGAGTCAGGGGTCTGTCACCCTCACGTGAGAGCGACCTGCGTTCCATTGCAATTCTAAAGACAAAGGAATTCTCCGGTTGGAACATTATTGAAGATTTATGATCAAAACATTGTAAAGATTTATTCTATACATCAATTTAACATTTTTCTACGAACTATAATATAACTTTTTAGACTTTTCGTAGAAACATGTCAAACGACGTATAGAATCAATCTTTAGGATGTTTTTATCATAAATCTTCAATAATGTTCCAACCAGAGAATTCCTTTGTTTGTAGAAAAGCAATGGAACGCAAGCTAACTTTCTCTTTGATAGGCTATGAGTTGAAAACCCACAAACCTCAGAATTCCCACTTCCTGGTTGAATTTCTCTCAGGTTTTTCGCCATATGAGTTCTGTTATACTCACAGACATAATTCAAACAGTTTTAGAAACTTCAGAGTGTTTTCTATCCAGATCCACTAATTATATGCATATGCTATATTCTTTTATGGCTGAGTAGCAGGCAGATTACTCTGGGCACCTTATCATCCAAGATATTCAAAACTGCCCCACGGTCACCAAGAAGTTAAAGGGGAACTGCACCCTATAATTTGGCATCTTTTTTTGGTTTGCTCCTTAATAAATGCAGGTGGCCATAACAGAAGCCAAACATGAGTTGGCTTGAGGGAGTGGTTTGATGTGGGTGTGTCCTTGCCACCGACCAAGACACACCCATGTGTCAGAACTGTCGCCCGCAAGCAGTTTCCCCTCCACTCAGTCACAACTAACAAACCTCCTGCAGGTTGAGTTCAATAACTACAGGCAGATAGATGCACGGTGAGATGCCGGAGGAAGCTTTGAGAAGGTCAATAGCCTACAATATGAGAAGAATTCCATTGCTGAATTTATGTAGATTTTCTAAACTAAGGGTTTTGATACACTTCAATTGTGTCACAGGCCCGTTAAAGAATAAACAGTAATTTACATAATACCATAGAAGCAGTGTTCTGCAACTATAACAAAGTGTACATTTCACCTTCTACTGTCATTCCCAGCCGATACAAATACTGTGCCTATCAACATTTTGTCTGGTGGTAATGGGGTTACCATGGTAACATGTAAGATTGGTCATACCTTCCTGTGTGGTGGTAATTGGGCTACCATGGTAACATGTCCAAGTGTTGATACCTTCTTGTGTGGTGGTAATGCGGTTACCATGGTAGCATGTCAGCATGATCATACATTCCTGTGTGGTGTCCCGTATACAACAGTAGTTCCCTGATCCTGGTGCAGAATAGACAGGGTTTCTCCCTCCCCATATTGACGGATATCATTCTATTCAATAATAAAAATTAAAAAAGACAATACAAGTCAAAGTTGTATCTAGTAAAATGTTCATGCCAAGTGCCAGGTCTCTCTCCATTCAGAGACATCAGTATCAAGCCTGTCTGTCAGAGTGCCAGGTCTCTCTCCATTCAGAGACATCAGTATCAAGCCTGTCTGTCAGAGTGCCAGGTCTCTCTCCATTCAGAGACATCAGTATCAAGCCTGTCTGTCAGAGTGCCAGGTCTCTCTCCATTCAGAGACATCAGTATCAAGCCTGTCTGTCAGAGTGCCAGGTCTCTCTCCATTCAGAGACATCAGTATCAAGCCTGTCTGTCAGAGTGCCAGGTCTCTCTCCATTCAGAGACATCAGTATCAAGCCTGTCTGTCAGAGTGCCAGGTCTCTCTCCATTCAGAGACATCAGTATCAAGCCTGTCTGTCAGAGTGCCAGGTCTCTCTCCATTCAGAGACATCAGTATCAAGCCTGTCTGTCAGAGTGCCAGGTCTCTCTCCATTCAGAGACATCAGTATCAAGCCTGTCTGTCAGAGTGCCAGGTCTCTCTCCATTCAGAGACATCAGTATCAAGCCTGTCTGTCAGAGTGCCAGGTCTCTCTCCATTCAGAGACATCAGTATCAAGCCTGTCTGTCAGAGTGCCAGGTCTCTCTCCATTCAGAGACATCAGTATCAAGCCTGTCTGTCAGAGTGCCAGGTCTCTCTCCATTCAGAGACATCAGTATCAAGCCTGTCTGTCAGAGTGCCAGGTCTCTCTCCATTCAGAGACATCAGTATCAAGCCTGTCTGTCAGAGTGCCAGGTCTCTCTCCATTCAGAGACATCAGTATCAAGCCTGTCTGTCAGAGTGCCAGGTCTCTCTCCATTCAGAGACATCAGTATCAAGCCTGTCTGTCAGAGTGCCAGGTCTCTCTCCATTCAGAGACATCAGTATCAAGCCTGTCTGTCAGAGTGCCAGGTCTCTCTCCATTCAGAGACATCAGTATCAAGCCTGTCTGTCAGAGTGCCAGGTCTCTCTCCATTCAGAGACATCAGTATCAAGCCTGTCTGTCAGAGTGCCAGGTCTCTCTCCATTCAGAGACATCAGTATCAAGCCTGTCTGTCAGAGTGCCAGGTCTCTCTCCATTCAGAGACATCAGTATCAAGCCTGTCTGTCAGAGTGCCAGGTCTCTCTCCATTCAGAGACATCAGTATCAAGCCTGTCTGTCAGAGTGCTATGTGGGGTGGCCAGTCCTCTTCTGGCTGTGCCGGGTGGAGATTATAACAGAACATGGCCAAGATGTTCAAATGTTCATAAATGACCAGCATGGTCAAGTAATAGTAATGACAGTGAACAGGCCGCAGGCAGAACAGTTGAAACTGGAGCAGCAGCACGGCCAGGTGGACTGGGGACAGCAAGGAGTCATCATGTCAGGTAGTCCTGAGGCATGGTCCTAGGGCTCAGGTCCTCCGAGAGAGAGAAAGAAAGAGAGAAAGAGAGAATTAGAGAGAGTGTACTTAAATTCACACTGGACACCGGATAAGACAGGAGAAATACTCCAGATATAACAAACTGACCCTAGCCCCCCGACACATAAACTACTGTCGCATAAATACTGGAGGCAGAGACAGCAAGGGATGGTTCGTTGCTCCAGTGGCTTTCCGTTTACCTTCACTACAATCATAGAACCTACTGAAGAGATGAATCTTCAGGTTGAGACCGAGTCTGCGTCTCTCACATGGGTAGGCAGACCATTCCATTAAAAATGGAGCTCTATATAAGAAAGCCCTCCCTCCAGCTGTTTGCTTAGAAATTCTAGGGACAGTAAGGAGGCCTGCGTCTTGTGACTGTAGCGTACGTGTAGGTATGTACGGCAGGACCAGATCGGCAAGATAAGTAGGAGCAAGCCCATGTAATGCTTTGTAGGTTAGCAGTAAAACCTTGAAATCAGCCCTTGCTTTGACAGGAAGCCAGTGTAGGGAGGCTAGCACTGGAGTAATATGATCACATTTTTTGGTTCTAGTCAGGATTCTAGCAGCCGTGTTTAACACTAACTGAAGTTTATTTAGTGCTTTATCCGGGTAGCCGGAAAGTAGAGCATTGCAGTAGTCTAACCTAGAAGTAACAAAAGCATGGATTAATTTTTCTGCATCATTTTTGGACAGAAAATGTCTGATATTTGCAATGTTACGTAAATGGAAAAGAACAGTCCTTGAAACAGTCTTGATATGTTCATCAAAAGAGAGTAACGCCGAGGTCCTTCACAGTTTTATTTGAGATGACTATACAACCATCAATATTAATTGTCAGATTCAACAGAAGATCTCTTTGTTTCTTGGGACCTAGAACAAGCATCTCTGTTTTGTCCGAGTTTAAAACTTAGAGGCCTGATTCATACTGGAGTAGACCAGCTTCTTAGTGAGGACAGCCTGATTCATACTGGAGTGGACCAGCTTCTTAGTGAGGACAGCCTGGTTCAGACCGGAGTAGACCCGCTTCTTAGTGAGGACAGCCTGATTCAGACTGCAGTAAACTTAATTCCACGTCACAACAGATCAATCTAGGTCCACGGTACAATACAGTAGAGTTTAACATGCAATAGAGGTTATTATGGATGACGGTGGAGGTGGTCTATGTTCTAGAAGGTGGTGCTCCACGTGGTTTCAACCCAGGGGAGGGGAACATTGTAGGTCTTAAGTAAAAAAAAAAAATCTTTGACCACAGAGAGGTAGGTCCCTTTGGTGTCAGTTTTCTGTTTTAACTATGGTTTAAGGGAAGTAGTCCGATCATTTAGTGTCAGTTGTCTTACGGTGGAAGAGAAGAGGTTTGGAGAACGGATTCATATCGCACGTCATACACATCTAGTCTTTCTTCATCATCATATCATTCCAGATCTGAGTACAGCCAGATTCACTCCAGATCTGATTACAGTCAGATTCACTCCAGATCTGATTATAGCCTGATTCACTCCAGATCTGATTACAGTCTGATTCACTCCAGATCTGATTACAGCCTGATTCACTCCAGATCTGAGTACAGCCAGATTCACTCCAGATCTGATTACAGCCAGATTCACTCCAGATCTGAGTACAGCCTGATCCACTCCAGATCTGATTACAGTCTGATTCACTCCAGATCTGAGAACAGCATGATTCACTCCAGATCTGAGAACAGCTTGATTCACTCCGGATCTGAGAACAGCCTCACTCCAGATCTGAGAACAGCCTGATTCTGTATTTTCACCTTTAGATTTCCAGTTTGGTATTAAGCCACTCATATGCGAACACATAGAAGATTTAGAATAGCTGAGAATAATACGTCTAGATATTTATACAGTATATACATATCAATAAAATATGACTAGTTATAATATGGATAGATATAGATCAATAAGAGATAACTAGTTATAATATGTTTAAATATATAGATCAATAAAAGATGACTAGTTATAATATGTTTAAATATATAGATCAATAAAAGATGACTAGTTATAATATGGATAGATATAGATCAATAAAAGATAACTAGTTATAATATGGATAGATATAGATCAATAAGAGATAACTAGTTATAATATGGATAGATATAGATCAATAAAAGATAACTAGTTATAATATGGATAGATATATATCAATAAGAGATAACTAGTTATAATATGGATAGATATAGATCAATAAAAGATAACTAGTTATAATATGGATAGATATAGATCAATAAGAGATAACTAGTTATAATATGTTTAAATATATAGATCAATAAAAGATGACTAGTTATAATATGGATAGATATAGATCAATAAAAGATAACTAGTTATAATATGGATAGATATAGATCAATAAGAGATAACTAGTTATAATATGGATAGATATAGATCAATAAAAGATAACTAGTTATAATATGGATAGATATAGATCAATAAGAGATAACTAGTTATAATATGTTTAAATATATAGATCAATAAAAGATGACTAGTTATAATATGGATAGATATAGATCAATAAAAGATAACTAGTTATAATATGGATAGATATAGATCAATAAGAGATAACTAGTTATAATATGGATAGATATAGATCAATAAAAGATAACTAGTTATTCGGCAGCTGGGAAATTCCACAGTAAGAGAACTGCGCTGAGACAGATTTTTCAACCCCCCCAAAAAAATTGATTTCAAAGTTTAACAAACCATACAACTCAAATCAAATTTTATTTGTCACATACACATGGTTAGCAGATGTTAATGCGAGTGTAGCGAAATGCTTGTAAACTCTATACACAATGGCTGCTTTTAACCGTTTAGAATTGTACAAAAACACATTGGCTGGATTAACTGTGCAGATGCAAAGTTTGCTAACAAAATTACAGTAAAATCTCCTTCTGTTTTTTTTTTGTTACCACTTTTTCACAAAACTCTGTTAAATATCTGCCCCGAATTAAGAAATATAGATGACTGCAGAAAGAATGGGGTGTCAGCTATGACATGAGGCCTTGACTTTGAAAAAAAACTAACTTTTGGTTAGTATGTGAAGTGGATTAACATCCGGTACCAGAATCGGGGTAAAATAATTTCATCATGTGTCTCTGATCTGTGCAACACGGAAATGCATAATTATGGATCTAATTATCATTGTTTCCATGGTGATGTATTATAAATAGGTACACGTATTCAAACTCCTTGTCACGCTGGTATAAAGGATTTTGGAGGCATGCGCAGGAATACACAGGAAGGGTTTTTAATATACCCAAAACAAACACTTATACAAAAACACTGGGCTGTACCCAAACAAAAGAGTGAGGGTAAACCTCATTGAACGACACGGGACGATACCCGTAATACACAATATATAAAGCACACAGCACAACAGCTGCACCAATGCATAGGTACTCACACCACCAACAGACATGGGAACAATATCCGACAAAGACAGAGGAAACAGAGGGTACATATATACCATCCTAATCAGGGGAAATGGGAAGCAGGTGTGTGTATTCAGACAAGACAGTCCGGGGTTGATGATAATGTATCCCGTTCAGTGAAGCCTTGAAAGCCGGTGACGTAGACCTCTGGAACTGGTGAACAGAATGAGCATCAGCACCGGCGGGGAATACATGACAGTACCACACCGCCAACGTGCTGGATGACCACAGGGGCACGGTGCGGGTCGGTCTGGGCGCCGACGGTGAAAATCCCTGGTCAGCGAAGCGTCCAGGATGTCTGGCTCGGATGCCAAGGTCGGTCTGGCTCGGATGCCAAGATGCCAGGGCCGGCTGATACCGTGCGTAGAAAGAGCCTCCGCAGTTTGCATGGCCGACGGAAGCCCAGGGCAGAGGAAGGAGGCAAAAAGCTTTGGATAAAACGGTCCACAACGATGAGAATGGTGGTGGGGGGAAGGTCAGGGGGGAAGGTCAGTGACAAATTCCACCGACAGGTGAGACCAGGGTCATTGTGGAACCGGCAAGGGAAGGAGCTTTCCATAAGGGAGGTGTCTGAGGTGTCTTAGACTGAGCGCAGATGGAGCAGGCCAAGTTGGGCCACCAGTACGTCTCCATTAGGCAGGCGATGGTACGGCCTATCCCAGGATGTGCTCCCAGGACAGGAGGCGGTCCCGCACACCTGTGGGCACGTAAGCATGGTTCTCCGGGCACTGTGCAGGTGCAGGTTCTGTACGCAGGGCCTGCCATATGTCGGCGTCCACATCCCATACCACTGGCGCAATGATGGGGCACGGAGGGATGATTGGGGTCTCCTCTCCCTGCCTCTCCTTTGCGTCATAGAGGTGACACAGGATGTCCGCTTTCACAGACTTCGAGCCTGGCCTATAGGATATTGTGAATTGGAACCTGACGAAGAATAGAGCCCACCTGGCCTGTCTTGGGTTTAGTCTCTTCGCTGCCCTGATGTACTCCAGGTTGCGGTGGTCCGTCCACACCAGGAAAGGTTATTTGGACCCCTCCAGCCAGCGCCTCCACGCCTTAAGCCTTCTTGACCGCCAAGAGTTCCCGGTCCCCTACGTCGTAGTTCCTCTGGGCGGGGCTCAGCTGCTTAGAGTAGAAAGCTCAGGGCCGCAGCTTTGGAGGGCTTCTGGTACGCTGGGACAGCACTGCCCTAACTCCTACATCGGAAGAATCCACCTCTACGATGAAGGGGAGTGAGGGGTCAGGATGTGCCAACACGGGCCTTCAGTGTCTCGAACGCCCTCTCCGCCTCCGCCTCCAATGAAGCCGCTGGGGACCTCCTCTCAGCAGGGAGGTAAGAGGCGCGTCCACTGTGCTGAATATATTCGATGATATAGCCGTCGAGGCAATTGGTTTCTCATAAGAAGCGATTGGAAAAATGGCTACCTCAGTATTTTACGCAATATTTTCTGCGGGAGACACCATGTGACCACTTGCTAAATATGCTCCCTTACGACTATTCTTCAATGGAAATGCGTAAAAAGACGTCACAATGCTGTAGACACCTTGGGGAATACGTTGGACACGTAAGCTCATTCACAGCCATATAAGGAGTCATTGGCATGAGGCGGTTTCCAAAAATACGGCACTTCCTGGTTGCATTTTTATCTGGGTTTCGCCTGTAACATCAGTTCTGTGGCACTCACAAAAAATATCTTTGCAGTTTTGGAAACGTCAGAGTGTCTTCTTTCCAAAGCTGTCAATTATATGCATAGTCGAGCATCTTTTCGTGACAGAATATCTTGTTTAAAACGGGAACGTTTTTCATCAAAAAATGTAAACAGCGCCCCCTAAATCCAAGAGGTTAACTGACTTGCCTAGTTAAATAAAGGTAAAATAAATAAATAATATATATATAAAGCACGCAGCATAACAGCTGCACTACTCACACCACCAACGGACATGGAACAATATCCGACAAAGACAGAGGGAATAGAGGGCACATGTATACCATCCTAATCAGGGGAAATGGGAACCAGGTGTGTGTTATCAGACAAGAAAGTCTTGCTTTCACCACCAGGTGACAGAAAGAGAAGTAAAACAGTTATCAGCTGAACATAGAGTAGTGGAAGGAAGACAGTTATCAGCTGAACATAGAGTAGTGGAAGGAAGACAGTTATCAGCTGAACATAGAGTAGTGGAAGGAAGACAGTTATCAGCTGAACATAGAGTAGTGGAAGGAAGACAGTTATCAGCTGAACATAGAGTAGTGGAAGGAAGACAGTCATCAGCTGAACATAGAGTAGTGGAAGGGAAGACACAGCAGGTGACCCAACTGTGCTTTGTGAATACTATAATATCCCATTGTGTCGAACTCGATTGCAGAAATTCTGTGAACGTTTTTTTATAAAATTCTGTTACCGATTTCGTAACCGAATTTTAATCAAAATTCATAAACAAAATTGACATCAATTGTGTGCAAAGCTGTCATCGAGGGAAAGGGTGGCTACTTTGAACAATCTCAAATATAAACTATATTTTGGATTTGTTTAACACTTTTTTGGTTACTACATGATTCCATACGTATGATTTCATAGTGTTCATGTCTTCACTATTATTCTACAATGTGGACAATAGTAAAAAATTAAGAAAAGCCCTTGAGTGAGTAGATGTGTCCAAAAATCTTTGACTGGGACTATATATTTCTCAGAAATATAGACTCTTAGCTTTCATTTGACACCCAATTTGACATGCTCCTGTGCACTTCACATGTTGATGCTCATGGGTCCATTTACATGGAAATGACCACCTATCACGACTGAAGAGGTTAATTATCCTTGGCCCTGAACGGAGGAAGGTGGAAATATGACAATAAACGGGAGAATTTTATATTTAAAATGGCCGACGGTGATTGTAATGACATCGAGCTGAAATAACCATTTCATCTGCCTCTATTATTGTGGAATTAATGTCCTTCACATCTACACTCTGTCGGCATCCCAAATGACACCCTATCTCCTACAGAGTGCACTACTTCTGACCAGGAGCCGTAGGGCTCTGTAGGGAACAGGGGGCCATTTGGATCACGGCTCTGTCTCAACTTCTCTCCCCATTCACTCTGAGATATATTGATCTTGTGACATTTATTTAAGTTTGGGCTAATGTATTAATTCCAAGATAATTATTCCAATATACTTTTGTCACTGTTGATATACCTCAGCGTCAGCAGGCAGGGGTTGGGGCGGGAGCTGAATAAACGGCTATTTGACATTGGCGGACAGGAAGCTGGCAGTGAGAGAAATGTCTCTCCTTGAGGACGGCCATATGTGGAGAAAGACGTAGAGGGAAAATATTCAGACACCAGACAATTTGTTCTGCCGACAAGTGAAACGTGCTCTTGGCTTTCTCAGGCAGACGCAACAGGAAGGAGACGGAGGATATTGGTCAAATTGGGAGAGTAATGTAATGAATGCTTTAGGACAGTGCTGAGCCACTTGGGAGGACCATGGATACATTGTTTTGAGGCTTTGCAACAGAGAGGTATAAAATGGCCTCCCGTGTGGCATAGCGGTCTAAGGCACTGCGTTGATGTGCTTGAGGCGTCACTACAGACCTGAGTTCGATCCCAGGCTGGATCATATTCAGCTAGACTTCACTTACATCTGGGTCAAATTTAGACTTCTCTTACATCTGGGTCATATTCAACTAGACTTCTGTTACATCTGGGTCATATTCAGCTAGACTTCTCTTACATCTGGGTCATATTCAGCTAGACTTCTCTTACATCTGGGTCATATTCAGCTAGACTTCTATTACATCTGGGTCATATTCAGACTTCTCTTACATCTGGGTCATATTCAGCTAGACTTCTCTTACATCTGGGTCATATTCAACTAGACTTCTCTTACATCTGGGTCATATTTAGACTTCTCTTACATCTGGGTAATATTTAGCTAGACTTCTCTTACATCTGGGTCATTTTCAGACATCACTTACATCTGGGTAATATTCAGCTAGACTTCTCTTACATCTGGGTCGTATTCAACTAGACTTCTCTTACATCTGGGTCATATTCAACTAGACTTCTCTTACATCTGGGTCATAATCAACTAGACTCCTCTTACATCTGGGTCACATTCAACTAGACTTCTCTTACATCTGGGTCATATTCAGCTAGACTTCTCTTACATCTGGGTGATATTCAGACTTCTCTTACATCTGGGTCATATTCAGCTAGACTTCTCTTACATCTGGGTCATATTCAGACTTCTCTTACATCTGGGTCATATTCAGCTAGACTTCTCTTACATCTGGGTGATATTCAGACTTCTCTTACATCTGGGTCACATTCAACTAGACTTCTCTTACATCTGGGTCATATTCAGCTAGACTTCTCTTACATCTGGGTGATATTCAGACTTCTCTTACATCTGGGTCATATTCAGCTAGACTTCTCTTACATCTGGGTCATATTCAGCTAGACTTCTCTTACATCTGGGTCATATTCAACTAGACTTCTCTTACATCTGGGTCATATTCAGCTAGACTTCTCTTACATCTGGGTCATATTTAGACTTCTCTTACATCTGGGTAATATTTAGACTTCTCTTACATCTGGGTCATATTCAGCTAGACTTCTCTTACATCTGGGTCATTTTCAGACTTCACTTACATCTGGTTCATATTCAGCTAGACTTCTCTTAAATCTGGGTCATGTTCAGCTAGACTTCTCTTACATCTGGGTCATATTCAGCTAGACTTCTCTTACATCTGGGTCATATTCAGCTAGACTTCTCTTACATCTGGGTCATATTTAGCTAGACTTCTCTTACATCTGGGTCATATTCAGCTAGACTTCTCTTACATCTGGGTCATATTTAGACGTCTCTTACATCTGGGTCATACTCAGCTAGACTTCTCTTACATCTGGGTCATTTTCAGACTTCACTTACATCTGGTTCATATTCAGCTAGACTTCTCTTACATCTGGGTCATATTCAACTAGACTTCTCTTACATCTGGGTCATAATCAACTAGACTCCTCTTACATCTGGGTCACATTCAACTAGACTTCTCTTACATCTGGGTCATAATCAACTAGACTTCTCTTACATCTGGGTCATATTCAGCTAGACTTCTCTTACATCTGGGTCATAGTCAGCTAGACTTCTCTTACATCTGGGTCATAGTCAGCTAGACTTCTCTTACATCTGGGTCATATTCAGCTAGACTTCACTTACATCTGGGTCATATTCAGCTAGACTTCACTTACATCTGGGTCATATTCAGCAAGACTTCTCTTACATCTGGGTCATATTCAGCTAGACTTCTCTTACATCTGGGTCATATTCAGCTAGACTTCTCTTACATCTGGGTCATATTCAGCTAGACTTACAGTGGAACCATTTCAGATGCAACAGGGTAAAAGCTGAGAATTGATCCGGATGTTTCTCAAATGAGTGAGCAGTGGGAGGGACAATAATGTGTGTTTTTATTGATATATATATATATAGAGATTTGTTACACTGTTATCTATTGACCTTCCTCACTGTGCACAAAGGCTGAGATGGACACACACACACACACACACACACACACACACACACACACACACAGGCTGCGATGGCCACTGTCTCTCGATGGCTGATAGATAGCAGGAGACACTGGGAGCGTGGGGGGAGAAACTAGCAGCTGTTCTCTTTTATACAGCTTGCACTGCCACAGACAGGACAATTCAAATTATACTCATCACCAACCAGTGTGTGTGTCAGGGTTGTTTTGTGTGTGTGTGTGTGTGTGTTGGGGGCGAGGTTGTGTGTATTTGTGTATGCAGGGTGTGTGTGTGTGTGCAGGGTGTGTGACTTACAAGATAGAGAGATTGTGAGCGATAGTGGCTAGTCCTCATAAACACAATCAAAACAGACATTCAAGGGCACCTCCAGACTACATATTTATATCTATGTATTTATTTATGGTACATAATGTATCAAATGGAAATGAAAGGGCGTATAGCTCGCTCGCCATAAAAATGTATTTTTTTTCCCTTTATTAAGCGAGGTTAAAAGATTAACATTTCAATGGCCTTATTCAGAATAATCACTCCAAGGGAATGGTTGATATAGGTCGTGGGGAGAAAACACATTCAGACATATATTATAGATATTATATCAACATTATGGCAGCTAAAGGTCAGAGGGCAGGAGGAATACGTCTAAATTCCTATGACATGAACACTGGTAGGAACAGACACCCACGCACGCACGCACGCAGGCCGAAAGAGAGGAGAGTGGAAGAGAGGAGAGCGAAGGAGAGCGAAGGAGAGGAGGAGAGGAGAGTTGAGGAGAGGAGAGGAGAGTGGAGGAGAGGGGAGCGGAGGAGAGCGGAGGAGAGCAGAGGAGAGCAGAGGAGAGTGGAGGAGAGGAGAGCGGAGAAGAGGAGAGGAGAGGAGGAGAGGAGAGTGGAGGAAAGCAGAGGAGAGGAGAGAAGGAGAGGAGATTGGAGGAGAGATGAGTGGAGGAGAGGAGAGCGTTGGAGAGCGGAGGAGAGGAGAGTGGAGGAGTGGAGAAGAGGAGAGGAGAGCAGAGGAGAGTGGAGGAGAGGAGAGCGGAGGAGAGCAGAGGAGAGCGGAGGAGAGGAGAGGAGAGCGAAGGAGAGCAGAGGAGAGGAGAGGAGAGGAGAGCGGAGGAGAGCAGAGGAGAGGAGAGCGGAG
>NC_048575.1:79496075-79526075 GCF_013265735.2 Oncorhynchus mykiss | reverse complement strand
GAGGTAGGGAGGGAGAGAGAGAGAAAGACAGAAAGAGGTAGGGAGGGAGAGAGAGGCAGGGAGAGAGAGGTAGGGAGAGAGAGAGAGAGAGAAAGAGAGAGAGAGAGAGAGGGGGGAGGGAGAGAGAGAGAAAGACAGAGAGAGGTAGGGAGGGAGAGAGAGAGAGGTAGGGAGAGAGAGAGAGAGAGAGAGGTAGGGAAAGAGAGAGAGAGAGAGAGAGAGAGAGGCAGGGAGAGAGAGAGAGAGAGAGAGAGAGAGAGGGGGAAGGGAGAGAGAGAGAGAGAGAGGCAGGGAGAGAGAGGTAGGGAGAGAGAGAGAGAGAGAGAGAGGGGGAAGGGAGAGAGAGAGAGAGAGAGGCAGGGAGAGAGAGGTAGGGAGAGAGAGAGAGAGAGAGAGAGAGAGAGAGAGGGGGAAGGGAGAGAGAGAGAGAGGCAGGGAGAGAGAGGTAGGGAGAGAGAGAGAGAGGGAGAGAGAGAGAGAGAGAGAGAGCTACCCTTTCTTTCTCTGTAACACATCATATTAATCATCATCTGAGGGAGGAAGAGGAAGTTGACTGCATGGCAGAGAGTTGGAGAACATGTGTTTTTCACAAGAATACTGAAGAAAAAGCATTTTAATTTCCCTCCTCAAAATACATCAGATACTTATTCCCGCTCTCTATTCTGTGTATCCTGGGGAGGTTGGGGCAATAGCCCCGGAGTGTTCCTATAAGTAATGTAGACATATGGGACAAACAACGTCCATCCACAGCTAAAACAACAGCCATCCACAGCTCAGAGCTCGTCTACATAGACTGGGCATCTGCCGCCCTTAATCAATCCCCTCTCCTGAATACGAATCAGAATAATGAGTCAATTAATGTGCTGAAACTGCAACGAGAGAGAGAGAGATAGAGAGAGAGAGAGAGAGAGAGAGAGAGAAAAATGAAAGGGGGGTGGCTGAGACTTGTACAGCCTGACCTGTATGTTCTGTATTCTCACTGCTGCTATTGTAATGTGATGCTGTTGTTTTGTGTCTGCTGCTATTGTAATGTGATGCTGTTGTTTTGTGTCTGCTGCTATTGTAACGTGATGCTGTTGTTTTGTGTCTGCTGCTATTGTAACGTGATGCTGTTGTTTTGTGTCTGCTGCTATTGTAACGTGATGCTGTTGTTTTGTGTCTGCTGCTATTGTAATGAGATGCTGTTGTTTTGTGTCTGCTGCTATTGTATAGTGATGGTGAGCTGTTGTTTTGCGATAGAAACAATACCTGGATGTCTTTAAAAAGCAGAAGCAGAGCCGCCAGCCACGCATGACCGATTGGTCTGCTTGACACCGGCCCTGTGTGCTTTAAGTGAGAAACCTGGAGTTTAATTGCAAAGGGCACATTGGGCATGAATCACCACCCAGGAGAGAGAGAGAGATGGGGGGAGAGAGACAGAGAGAGAGAGAGAGACAGAGAGAGAGATGGGGGGAGAGAGACAGAGAGAGATGGGGGGAGAGAGACAGAGAGAGAGAGAGAGAGAGAGAGAGAGAGAGAGAAAGATAGGGAGGTGGGAGGGAGAGATAGAGAGAGATGGGGGTGCGGGAGAGAAGGACAAAGAGAAATGTAGAGAGAGATACACGTAGACTGACCCAAAGTGGCTTCGACTGGATATTGAGCATCATCAAGACCCCACCTCCTCTCTCCCTCAGTATCTCTCTCTCTCAGTGATGATGTGATATTAATATAATAAGATATGGCATAATCAGCAAGACTCCCACCTCCTCTCTCCCTCAGTATCTCTCTCTCAGTGATGATGTGATATTAATATAATAAGATATGGCATAATCAGCAAGACTCCCACCTCCTCTCTCCCTCAGTATCTCTCTCTCTCAGTGATGATGTGATATTAATATAATAAGATATGGCATAATCAGCAAGACTCCCACCTCCTCTCTCCCTCAGTACCTCTCTCTCTCAGTGATGATGTGATATTAATATAATAAGATATGGCATATGGCCCCAGCCAGAACTGTTTCCTGTTGTGTGTCTGCCCCAGCCAGAACTGTTTCCTGTTGTGTGTCTGCACCAGCCAGAACTGTTTTCTGTTGTGTGTCTGCACCAGCCAGAACTGTTTCCTTTTGTGTGTCTGCACCAGCCAGAACTGTTTTCGGGGGTTTCTCGTTGTTATTTCCATGTTCATTTTAAAAAATATGGACAAATACCACGCTGCGCCTTGGTCCTCACCTCTTCCACCGACGACGACCGTTACAATATACAGTAATACAAAATAATTTTAATACACCTATTTCTATTGAGAGGTGGCTGTCCAAACCCTGACTCCTAAACTTCATGTTTGAAAATAAAGCAATTAAAGATTTTAGTAATTAAAAATAAATAACACTATTCTTTCAATAGAACGTATGGAGTAGTTCTCTCAGTACATTGAAAGATTCTGATGGAATTAGTAGTTTTGCTGATTTCTAAAGAGAAACTGCCTCTTAAAACAAACGTATCCCTTTGAAAGCATCGGTATGAGTCATAAACATTTATTCTAGTGTTAAAATGTGCTGCAAAGTGTAAATAGGATACTTTTGGTAAAAAGTAAAGTCAGTCTCGTCTCAAACAGATTTGGAACCTGAGTGAGTTACAACAAGTAAATGTGGATCACAATTATGTCAACAATTCATGTCCCCTTTATATATACATTTATATACAAATGTATATATATATATATACAATAACAGTTAAAAGTTTGGACACGCCTACTCATTACAGGGATTTACTTATTTATACTATTTTCTACATTGTAGAGTAATAATGAAAACATGAAATAACACATATGGAATTATGTAGTGACCAAAAAAAGTGTTAAACAAATCCAAATGTATTTTATATTTCAGATTCTTCAAAGTAGCCACCCTTTTCCTTGATGACAGCTTTGCACATTCTTGGAATAGTCTCAACCAGCTTCACATGGGATGCTTTTCCAACAGTCTTAAAGGAGTTCCCACACTTTGAGCACTTGTCAGCTGCTTTTCCTTCACTCTGCCGTCCAACGTATACCAAACCATCTCAATTGGGTTGAGGTCGGGTGATTGTGGAGGCCAGGTCATCTGATGCAGCACTTCATCACTCTCCTTCTTGGTCAAATAGCCCTTACACAGCCTGGAGGTATGTTTTGGGTCATTGTCCTGTTGGAAAAACAAATGATAGTCCCACTAAGCACAAACCAGATGGGATGGCGTATCGCTGCAGAATGCTGTGGTAGCCATGCTGGTTAAGTGTGCCTTGAATTCTAAATAAATCACAATGTCACCAGCAAAGCACCCCCACACCATCACACCTCCTCCTCCATGCTTCACGGTGGGAAATACACATGTGGAGATCATCCGTTCACCCACAACGCGTCTCACAAATACACGGCAGTTGGAACGAGAAATCTCCAAAGGGGACTCATCAGACCAAAGGACATATTCCCACTGGTCTAATGTCCATTGCTCGTGTTTCTTGGCTCAAGCTAGTCTCTTCTTCTTATTGGTGTCCTTAGTGGTTTCTTTGAAAGCAATTAGATCATGAAGGCCTGATTCACGCAGCCTCCTCTGAATAGTTGATGTTAAGATGTGTCTGTTTTTTGAACTCTGTGAAGCATTTATTTCAGCTGTAATTGAATGAATGAATTGAATGAATTATCCTCTGGGTCTTCCATTCCTGTGGCGGTCCTCATGAGAGCTAGTTTCATCATAGAGTTTAATGGTTTTTCCAACTGCACTCGAAGAAGCTTTCAAAGATCTTGAAATGTTCCATATTGACTGACCTTCGTATCTTAAAGTACTGAGGGACTGCCGTTTGTCTTTGCTTATTTGAGCTGTTCTTGCCACAATATGGACTTGGTCTTTTACCAAATAGGGCTATGTTCTGTATACCCCTCACCCCAGTTAGTTATTATGATTGTATTTCACTGTAGAGCCCCCAGTCCCACTCAACATGCCTTAGATAGCTCTTTTGTTCCACCCCCCACACCTGGCTTAACTGGTTCCTCCAGAGACAATACTGCTCTCATCATCACTCAATGCCTAGGTTTACCTCCACTGGACTCACATCCTACCATACCCTTGTCTGTACATTATGCCCTGAATCTATTCTACCACACCCAGAAATCTGCTCCTTTTATTCTATGTTCCCAATGCACTAGGAGACCAGTTCTTATAGACTTTAGCCGTACCCTTATCCTACATCTCCTCTGTTCCTCTGGCGATGTAGAGGTTAACCCAATCTCTCACAAATTATCAGGAACCTACCAGGTGCAACCCTAAATCTGTAAACATGGGCACCCTCATAGATATCATCCTTAACCACTTGCCCTCTAAATACACCTCTGCTGTCTTCAACCGTGATCACTGTCTCATTGGGTCCGCGGTCAAACGACCACCCCTCATCACTGTCAAACTCTCCCTAAAACACGTCAGCGAGCAGGCCTTTCTAATCGACCTGGCCCGGGAATCCTGGAAGGATATTGACCTCATCCCGTCAGTAGAGGATGCCTGGTTGTTCTTTAAAAGTGCTTTAATCACCATCTTAAAACGTCTTATGGGCAGGTGACGGTAGTGTAAATACATCAAAATAAAGCTTAGCTTCTTTTTAATCCTGCCGCTGTGTCAGATTTCAAAAAGGCTTTATGGCGAAAGCACACCATGCAATTATTTGAAGACAGCGCCCTGCAAACAAAACCACGAAAAACATATTTCAACCAGGCCGGCGTGACATGAAAGTCAGAAATAGCCATAGAGAGGCTTTATTCTCTATTTTGGTTGGCCAGGGTGTGACTAGGGTGGACATTCTATGTTCTTTTTTCTATGTTTTTGTATTTCTTTGTTTTTGGCCTGGTATGGTTCTCAATCAGGGACAGCTGTCTATCGTTGTCTCTGATTGGGAACCATACTTAGGTAGCTCTTGCCACATGGGTTTTGTGGGTAGTTGTTTTCTGTTTTGTTAGTTTCCTTACAGAACTGTTTGTTTTCCTCTTTGTTATTTTTTGTTCTAGTGTTCTGATTTTAATAAAATATCATGAACACGTCTCACGCTGCGCTATGGTCCTTTGGTCATTCACAGGAAGAGGATTGTTACAGATATAATAAATGCCTTACCTTTGATGATCTTCTTCTGTTGGCACTCTCAAAGGTCCCAGTTACATCACAAAGGTCCTTTTCTTCAATAATGTCCTTTTTTTATCCATAAAAACTCAGTTTAGCTGGCGCGCTTCAGTCAATATTCCACCCAGTTTCCCTCCATCAAAATGCATACAAAATTAATCCCATACCTTACTAATAAACTTTTCCAAACAAGTCAAACATCGTTTATAATCAAACCATAGGTACCCTAATACATAAATAAACACTAAAATTTCAGACGGAGAATCGTTATTGTCTTTACCGGAGAAAAATAACAAAGAGCGTGCTCTCATTCATGCGCTTGGAAACACTACAGCCAAAATGGGATCCACCTAGAAAAACTACAATTTCTGGCTCATTTTTCCAAATACCAGCC
Source organism: Oncorhynchus mykiss (assembly GCF_013265735.2). Taxonomy (NCBI): domain Eukaryota; kingdom Metazoa; phylum Chordata; class Actinopteri; order Salmoniformes; family Salmonidae; genus Oncorhynchus; species Oncorhynchus mykiss. The sequence goes on along the minus strand of NC_048575.1, from coordinate 79,520,567 downwards.
TGAAACTCTTTCTAAAGACTGTTGACATCTAGTGGAAGCCCTAGGAACTGCAATCTGTGAGGACTTCGTCTTATAATGAAAGTGACAACCATTAAAAATAGTGGTAGGCTGAATTATTTTTGGGGGGGATGGTGTGTCCTCGGGGTTTCGCCTGCCATATCAGTTCTGTTATACTCACAGACATTATTTTAACAGTTTTAGAAACTTTATAGTGTTTTCTATCCTAATTATATGCATATCCTAGCTTCTGGGCCCTAAATAACAGGCAGTTTACTCTGGGCACGCTTTTTATCCGGACGTGAAAATACTGCCCCCTACCCAAGAGAGGTTAAATAAGCATGCCTCATTCAAAAAATGTAGAACAAAGAAAAGATATAGCCCTTGGTTCACTCCAGACTTGACTGCCCTTGACCAGCACAAAAACATCCTGTGGCATACAGCATTAGCGTCGAACAGGCCCCACGATATGCAACTTTTCAGGGGAGTCAGGAACCAATATACACAGTCAGTTAGGAAAGCAAAGGCTAGCTTCTTCAAACAGAAATGTGCAACCTGCAGCACTAATTCCAAAAAGTTTTGGGACACTGTAAAGTCCATGGAGAAAACGAGCACCTCCTCCCAGCTGCCCACTGCACTGAGGTTAGGAAACACTGTCACCACCGATAAATCCACGATAATCGAGAATTTCAATAAGTATTTTTCTACTGCTGACCATGCTTTTCACCTGGCTACCCCAACCCCAGTCAGCAGCTCTGCAACCCCCCGCAACAACTTGCCCAAGCCCCCCTGCTTCTCCTTCACCCAAATCCAGATAGCTGATCTTCTGAAAGAGCTGAAAAATCTAGCTCCCTACAAATCAGCCGGGCTAGACAATCTGGACCCTCTCATTCTAAAATGATCCACTGAAATTGTTGCAACCCCTTTTATTAGCCTGTTTAACCTCTCGTTTGTATGTCTGAGATCCCCAAAGCTGCCGCGGTCATCCTCCTCTTCAAAGGGGGACACACTCTAGACCCAAACTGTCATAGACCTATATCCATCCTGCCCATCCATAAAAGACAGTACTGTGCAGTCGTCTTCATCGACCTGTCCAAGGCTTTCGATTCTTATCGGCAGACTCAATAGCCTTGGATTCTCAAATGACTGCCTCGCCTGGTTCACCAACTACTTCTCAGATAGAGTTCACTGTGTCAGATCGGAGGGCCTGTTGTCCGGATCTCTGGCAGTCTCTATGGGGGTGCACAGGGTTAAATTCTCGGGCCGACTCTTTTCTCTGTTTATATCAATGATGTCGCTCTTGCTGCTGGTGATTCTCTGATCCACCTCTATGCAGACGACACCATTCTGTATACATCTGGCCCTTTTTTGGACACTGTGTTAACAAACCTCCAAATGAGCTTCAATGCCTGACAACACTCCTTCCGTGGCCTTCAACGGATTGAATGTTAGTAAAACTAAATGCATGCTCTTTAACCGATTGCTGCCCATACCCTCCCGCCCGACTAGCATCACTACTCTGGACGGTTCTGATCTAGAATATGTGGACAACTACAAATACCTAGGTGTCTGATTAGATTGTAAACTCTCCTTCCAGATTCACATTAAGCATCTCCAATCCAAAATTAAATCTAGAATCGGCTTCCTATTTCGCAACAAAGCCTCCTTCACTCATGCTGCCAAGCATACTCTTGTAAAACTGACTAGCCTACCAATCTTTGACTTCGGTGATGTCATTTACAAAACAGCCTCAAACACTCTACTCAGCAAATTGGATGTAGTCTATCACAGTGCCATCCATTTTGTCACCAAAGCCCCTTATACTACCCACCACTGCAACCTGTATGCTTTCATTGGCTGGCCCTTGCTACATATTTGTCGCCAAACCCACTGGCTCCAGGTCATCTATAACTCTTTGCTAGGTAAAGCCCCGCCTTATCTCAGCTCACTAGTCACCATAGAAACACCCACCCGTAGCACGCGCTCCAGCAGGTATAATTCACTGGTCATCCCCAAGCCAACTCCTCTTTGGCCGCCTTTCCTTCCACTTCTCTGCTGCCAATGACTGGAACGACTTGCAAAAAATCACTGAAGTTGGAGACTTATATCTCCCTCAGTAACTTTAAGCATCAGCTGTCAGAGCAGCTTACCGATCACTGTACCTGTACACAGCCCATCTGTAACTAGCCCACCCAACTACCTCATCCCCATATTGTTATATAGTTTTGCACCCCAGTGTCTCTACTTGCACATCATCATCTGCACATCTATCACTCCTGTGTTAATGCTAAATTGTAATTATTTCGCCACTATGGCCTATTTATTACCTTACCTCCCTAATCTTACTACATTTACAAACACTGTACATATATTTCTCTATTGTGTTATTGACTGTACGTTTGTTTATCCCATGTGTAACTCTGTGTTGTTTTGTCGCACTGCTTTGCTTTCTCTTGGCCAGGTGGCAGTTGTAAATGAGAACTTGTTCTCAACTGGCCTACCTGGTAAAATAAAGGTGATTTTTTTTTTAAACAAGGTTGTTGTCCTGGCACCACATGGCCAGGTGTCTGACCTCCTCCCTAAGGCTGTCTCTTCGTTGTTGGTGAACAGGCCTACCACTGTTGTGTAATCTGCAAATTTAATGATGGTGTTGGTGTCATGCCTGGCCATGCAGTCATGAATGAACAGGGATTTACAGGAGGGGACTGAGCACACACCCCTGAGGGGCCTCTGTGTTGAGGATCAGCGAGGCGGATGTGTTGTTACCTATGCTTACCACCTGAGGGTGGCACGTCAGGAAGTCCAGGATCCAGTTGCAGAGGGAGGTGCTTAACCCAGGGTCCTTAGCTTATTGATGAGCTTTGAGGGCCCTATGGTGTTGAATACTGAGCTGTAGTCAATGAATAGCATTTTCACATAGGTGTTCCTTTTCTCCATGTGGGAAAGGGCAGTGTGGAGTGCAGTAGAGATTGCATCATCTGTGGATCTGTTGGGGCGGTATGCAAATTGGAGTGGGTCTAGGGTTTATGGGATAATGGTGTTGATGTGAGCCTTGACCAGCCTTTCAAAACACTTCATGGCTACAGACGTGAGTGCTACGGGTCGGTAGTCATTTAGGCATGTTACCTTAGTGTTCTTGGGCACATGCACTATGGTGGTCTGCTTAATACATGTTGGTATTGCAGACTCGGACAGGGAGAGGTAGAAAATGTCAGTAAAGACTTTTGCCAGTTGGTCAGCGCATGCTCGCAGTACACATCCTGGTAATCCATCTGGCACTGTGGCCTTGTGAATGTTGACCTGTTTCAAGGTCTTACTGACATTAGCTGCGGAGAGCGTGATCACACAGTCTTCCGGAACAGGTGCTCTCATGCATGTTTCTGGATTATTTGCCTCGAAGCAAGCATAGAGGTAGTTTAACTTGTCTGGTAGGCTCATTGTCACTGGGCAGCTCTCAGCTGTGTTTCCCTGAAATGGTTTGCAAGCCCTGCCACATCCAATGAGCATCAGATCTGGTGTAGTACGATTCAATCTTAGTCCTGTATTGACGCTTTCTCTGTTTGATGGTTCGTCGGAGGGCATAGCGGGATTTCTTATAAGCTTCCGGGTTAGAGTCCTGCTCCTTGAAAGCGGCAGCTCTAGCCTTTAACTCAATGCGGCTTCAGATGGCTTCAGAGGCATCCCAATGCAATAAATATCTCTAGCTTAAATGGTGGATTTTGATGGTTATTTTTTTGTTATGTAACTTTGATTGATGGTTATTTTTTTGTTATGTAACTTTGATTGATGGTGCATCAATCGACTCTAGTATTTTTTTTTTAAACTGTCATGTAGACTATTCCAGTGACATTTGGGACTTTTTCAGTGAAATGTGTTGAAATGTAATATATAATATACTGAGTATTACAGAGTAATATATAATATACCGAATAATATGCAGAGTAATATATACCATACCGAGTATTACAGAGTCATATATACTATACTGGGTATTACAGAATAATATATAATATACCGGGCATTACAGAGTAATATATAATATACAGATTATTGTGGAGTAATATATAATATACTGAGTATTACAGAGTAATATATAATATACTGAGCAATATACAGAGTCATATATACTATACTGAGTATTACAGAGTAAAATATACTATGCCGAGTATCACATAGTAGTATGTGATATACTGAGTAATATACAGAGTAATATATAATATGCTGAGTATTACAGAGTAATATATAATATGCTGAGTATTACAGAGTAATATACACTATACTTAGTATTACAGAGTAATATATACTATATTGAGTAATATACAATATACTGACTATTATAAAGTAATATATAATATACTGAGTAGTGCAGAATAATAGATAATATACTGAGTAGTACAGCGTAATATATAATATACTGAGAAGTACAGAGTAATATATAATATACTGCGTATTATAGAGTAATATATACTATACTGAGTATTACAGAGTAATATATAATATACAGAGTAATATAGAGAGCAATATATCATGCACTGAGTATTACAGAGTAATATATACTATACCGAGTATTATGGAGTAATATATACTATACTGAGTATTACAAAGTAATATATAATATTCCCGAGTATTACCGGGTAATATATAATTTACTGAGTAGTACAGAGTAATATATAATATACTGAGTAGTACAGAGTAATATATAATATACTGAGTAATACAGAGTAATATATAATATACCGAATAGTACAGAGTAATATATAATATATTGAGTATTACAGAGTAATATATAATATACTGAGTATTACAGAGTCATATATAATATACTGCGTATTACAGAGTAATATATGAAATACTGAGTATTACAGAGTAATATATAATATACTGAGTAATATATAATACACTGAGTATTACAGAGTAATATATAATATACTGAGTAATATACAGAATAATAGATAATATACTGAGTAGTACAGAGTAATATATAATATACTGAGTACTACAGAGTTATATAATATACTGAGTAATATACAGAGTAATATATAATACACTGAGTATTGCAGAGTAATATATAATATACTGAATAATCAGTCTATAACATTAGTAATCATCCATTACCTCCATATTAAAGAGGATATAATCATCCATTACCTCCATATTCATGGTGAGGTATTCATCCATTACCTCCATATTAAAGAGGACATAATCATCCATTAAAACCATATTAAAGAGGATATAATCAACCATTACCTCCGTATTCATGGTGAGGTATTCATCCATTGCCTCCATATTAAAGGGGAGGTAATCATCCATTACCTCCATATTAAAGGGAAGGTATTCATCCATTACCTCCATATTAAAGGGAAGGTATTCATCCATTACCTCCATATTCATGGTGAGGTATGCATCCATTACCTCCATATTAAAGAGGACGTAATCATCCATTACCTCCATATTAAAGAGGACGTAATCATCCATTACCTCCATATTCATCGTGAGGTATTCATCCATTACCTCCATATTAAAGAGGACGTAATCATCCATTACCTCCATATTAAAGAGGACGTAATCATCCATTACCTCCATATTAAAAAGGACGTAATCATCCATTACCTCCATATTCATGGTGAGGTATTCATCCATTACCTCCATATTAAAGAGGACGTAATCATCCATTACCTCCATATTAAAGAGGACATAATCATCCATTACCTCCATATTAAAGAGGACGTAATCATCCATTACCTCCATATTCATGGTGAGGTATTCATCCATTACCTCCATATTAAAGAGGACGTAATCATCCATTAACTCCATATTAAAGAGGACGTAATCATCCATTACCTCCATATTAAAGAGGACATAATCATGCATTACCTCCATATTAAAGAGGACGTAATCATCCATTACCTCCATATTCATGGTGAGGTATTCATCCATTACCTCCATATTCATGGTGACGTATTCATCCATTACCTCCATATTCATGGTGAGGTATTCATCCATTACCTCCATATTAAAGAGGACGTAATCATCCATTACATCCATATAAAAGAGGACGTAATCATCCATTACCTCCATATTAAAGAGGACGTAATCATCCATTACCTCCATATTCATGGTGAGGTATTCATCCATTACCTCCATATTAAAGAGGACGTAATCATCCATTACATCCATATTAAAGAGGACGTAATCATCCATTACCTCCATATTCATGGTGAGGTATTCATCCATTACCTCCATATTAAAGAGGACGTAATCATCCATTACCTCCATATTAAAGAGGACGTAATCATCCATTACATCCATATTAAAGAGGACGTAATCATCCATTACATCCATATTAAAGAGGACGTAATCATCCATGACCTCCATATTCATGGTGAGGTATTCATCCATTACCTCCATATTAATGGGGAGGAATTCATCCATTACCTCCATATTAAAGGGGGGGGGGGTAATCAGCCATTACCTCCATATTAAAGTGGGGGTTAATCAGCCATTACCTCCATATTAAACGGGAGGTATTCATCCATTACCTCCATATTAAAGGGGAGGAATTCATCCATTACCTCCATATTAAAGGGGAGGTAATCAGCCATTACCTCCATATTAAAGGGGGGGTTAATCAGCCATTACCTCCATATTAAAGGGGAGGTAATCAGCCATTACCTCCATATTAAAGGGGGGTTAATCAGCCATTACCTCCATATTAAAGGGTAGGTAATCAGCCATTACCTCCATATTAAAGGGGGGGTTAATCAGCCATTACCTCCATATTAAAGGGGAGGTAATCAGCCATTACCTCCATATGGAATAGCTTACATATGGAAGAGCCACCGTTGATTCTGTAATGAATGTTGTTGTCATGACACCATTAAGGACCATAAAACAACAATCAAGTGACAGTATCCAGCAGTAGTAAAGCAAGAGACCATGAACCACAATTAGTGCCAGGTTCTTACCTCTACATACACGAATTGGAATTTGTAAGATATCATATGAATTGGCTCGTGAGCACTGCTTTCAAAATTACTGGCTGACTAATACAAAACGTTTGGAGCATCACTTTAATTAGAATGTAGGCTATGCTAACAAAGGTTAATTAATTAATTTCAAGGTCATCAATTATAAGCTAATTGGGTTCCAGACAGGGCTGTGAGGGACTGGGCAGGGACTGCTGAAGGGTGGAGACCCCTGACAAAGAACAAAGTATTTTGAACTCAATTAGAGAAGTCTTAGTGAATATCAGAGCGTATATCGTCTCTGGTTACAACGGGTCAGACAGACAGACACTTCTGTTCAACAAACCCAGGTAGAAGCACGGAAGGTTTGTGGCAGAACATTTATGCAACTTCCCGAGTGGTGCAGCGGTCAAAGCCACTGCATCTCAGTGCTAGAGGCGTCACTACAGACCCTGGTTAGATTCCAGGCTGTATCGTAACCGGTCGTGATTGGGCGACGCACAATTAGCCCAGCATCGTTAGGGTTTGGCCGGGGTAGGTCGTCATTGTAAATAAGAATTTGTTCTTAACTGACTTGCCTGGTTAAATAAAAATAAAAAAAACATTTGGGTATAAGAAGGTAGTTCAGTGTTTAGGGTAGGTACAGTTAGACAGTCCATCTCCACTATACACACCCCACCCATTGGTTGTATTTCATGGAGCATTCCCACAATCTTCTAAGAATGTTGGAAATGACACAATACAGTGACTATTTTATAACGCTAGCTTCTAGGTCATTTTAGTGACATTACATATATTAATATATGTTCCAGTCAATAATTGAAACATGGTGTTGAAGACACTTAAATCAAGCAGGTAATTGAAAGGCCTTGGGTGGTTTCTAATATAATAAAGTAGTTCGTTTTTGACTGACAGTTTCTCTTATCCATGTAAGCCAAAGTGGTTGCCTTTCCTGGCCGCTCTTGATTTCTGTCAAGATTGGTATCAAAACTGACTGAACATGGCATAGTTGAGGGTTGGCGCCCCTCGGGTTCGTGCCGTGGGAGAGATCTTTGTGGGCTATACTCGGCCTTGTCTCTGGGTAGTAAGTTGGTGGTTGAAGATATAAGATCAAATCAAATCAAATGTATTTATATATCCCTTCTTACATCAGCTGATATCTCAAAGTGCTGTACAGAAACCCATCCTAAAACCCCAAACAGCAAGCAATGCAGGTGTAGAAGCACATATCCCTCTAGTGGTGTGGGGGCTGTGCTTTGGCAAAGTGGGTGGGGTTATATCCTGCCTGTTTTGCCCTGCCTGTTTGGCCCTGTACAGTCGTACGGGGCCACAGTGTATCCTAACCCCTGCTATCTCAGCCTCCAGTAATTACGCTGCAATAGTTTGTGTCGGGGGGGGGGGGGGGGGGGGGGGCTAGGGTCAGTCTGTTATATCTGGAGTATTTCTCCTGTCTTATCCGGTGTCCTGTGTGAATTTAAGCTCTGTCTAATTTTCTCTGTTTCTCTGTTTCTTCTCTCGGAGGACCTGAGCCCTAGGACCATGCCTCAGGACTACCTGGCCTTGTCACGATCATTGATAGAAACGGACCAAGGTGCAGCGGATGTTGAGTTCCACATAATTTATTATAAAGTGAAACTTAGCAAAACAATAAACAATAAACAATAAACAACCAATGAACCGTGACTACAGAGATGCTACGTGCACTAACTCAAAACAATATCCCATAAACACAGGTGGGAAAAACAGCTACTTAAATATGATCCCCAATTAGAGACAACAATTACCAGCTGCCTCTAATTGGGAATCATAGAAATCACCAACGTATAAAAGAAACGAGACCACATAGAACTAAATAAACTAGATCACCCCCAGTCACGCCCTGACCCACTTCACCATAGAGAAACAATGGCTCTCTATGGTCAGGGCGTGACAGTAACCCCCCCAAAGGTGTGGACTCTGGCCGCAAAACCTGAAACCAAATAGGGAGGGTAGGGGGGGGGTGAACACTGTGCCTAGACTGGATTTCGATGCCGAAGAAGGCTCCTGCCATGGAGCGGGACTGGACACCGGCCCTGGCCTGGACATCGGTGCAGAGGAAGACTCCTGCCATGGAGCGGGACTGAACGCCATGTCTGGACTGGGCATCGGCGCAGAGGTGAGCTCCTGCCATGGAGCGGGACTGGACGCTGTACCTGGACTAGGCACCAATGCAGAAGAAGACTCTGGCCTTGGAGCTGGAGGTTCCGGACAGTTGACCATCGCCGGAGGTTCCGGACCGTTGACTGTCTCAGGAGGTTCCAGAAGGTGGACCGTCTCAGGAGGTTCCGAACCGTGGATCGTCTCAGGAGGTTCCGGACTGTTGACCTTCTCAGGAGGTTCCAGACCGTAGACCGTCTCAGGAGGTTCCGGATCCTGGACAGTCTCTGGAGGTTCCGGACTGTGAAATGTCGCCAGAAGCTCCGGACTGGGAAATGTCGCCGGAAGCTCCGGACTGGGAACTGTCGCCGGAAGCTCTCTCGGAGGAACTGAGCCCTAGGACCATGCCTCAGGACTACCTGGCCTGATGACTCCTTGCTGTCGCCAGTCCGCCTGGTCGTGCTGCTGCTCCAGTTTCAACTGTTCTGCCTGCGGCTATGGAACCCTGACCTGTTCACCGGACTTGCTACCTGTCCCAGACCTGCTGTTTTCAACTCTCTAGAGACAGCAGGAGCGGTAGAGATACTCTGAAAGATCGGCTATGAAAGGCCAACTGACATTTACTCCTGAGGTGCTGACCTGTTGCACCCTCTACAACCACTGTGATTATTATTATTAGACCCTGCTGGTCAACTATGAACATTTGAACATCTTGGCCATGTTCTGTTATAATCTCCACCCAGCACAGCCAGAAGAGTACTGGTCATCCCACAGAGCCTGGTTCCTCTCTAGGTTTCTTCCTAGGTTCCTGCCTTTCTAGGTAGTTTTTCCTAGCCACCACGCTGCCACACCTGCAATGCTTGCTGTTTGGGGTTTTAGGCTGGGTTTCTGAATAGCACTTTGTGACCGATGTAAAAAGGGCTTTATAAATACATTTGATTGATTGAGTTGGCCATCACAAGGAAGGAACATAGCATAGTTGGCCATCACGGCAAGATGGGGTACACAGTGTGTCAGGGGAGGGTACTGACAGAAGGGAGGATGGGGTACACAGTGTGTCAGGGGAGGGTACTGACAGAAGGCCGGATGGGGTATACAGTGTGTCAGGGGAGGGTACTGACAGAAGGGAGGATGGGTTACACAGTGTGTCAGGGGAGGGTACTGACAGAAGGGAGGATGGGGTACACAGTGTGTCAGGGGAGGGTACTGACAGAAGGGAGGATGGGTTACACAGTGTGTCAGGGGAGGGTACTGACAGAAGGCAGGATGGGGTACACAGTGTGTCAGGGGAGGGTACTGACAGAAGGGAGGATGGGGTACACAGTGTGTCAGGGGAGGGTACTGACAGAAGGGAGGATGGGGTACACAGTGTGTCAGGGGAGGGTACTAACAGAAGGGAGGATGGGGTATACAGTGTGTTAGGGGAGGGTACTGACAGAAGGGAGGATGGGGTACACAGTGTGTCAGGGGAGGGTACTGACAGAAGGGAGGATGGGGTATACAGTGTGTCAGGGGAGGGTACTGACAGAAGGCAGGATGGGGTATACAGTGTGTCAGGGGAGGGTACTGACAGAAGGGAAGATGGGTTACACAGTGTGTCAGGGGAGGGTACTGACAGAAGGGAGGATGGGTTACACAGTGTGTCAGGGGAGGGTATTGACAGAAGGGAGGATGGGGTATACAGTGTGTCAGGGGAGGGGGTAACCCCAGGTGAGACAGACAAACCGGGACCCACAGCTGTGGAGATAAACAAACAAACAAATAAACAGGGACCCACAGCTGTGGAGAGAGAGACAGACAGGGACCCACAGCTGTGGAGAGAGAGACAGACAGGGACCCACTGCTGTGGAGAGAGAGACAGACAGGGACCCACTGCTATGGAGAGAGACAGACAGGGACCCACAGCTGTGGAGAGAGAGACAGACAGTGACCCACAGCTGTGGAGAGAGAGACAGACAGGGACCCACAACTATGGAGAGAGAGACAGACTGGGACCCACAACTGTGGAGAGAGACAGAGAATGACCCACAGCTGTGGAGAGAGAGACAGACAGGGACCCACAGCTGTGGAGAGAGAGACAGACAGGGACCCACTGCTGTGGAGAGAGAGACAGACAGGGACCCACAACTGTGGAGAGAGTTACTGACAGGGACCCACAACTGTGGAGAGAGAGACAGACTGGGACCCACAACTGTGGAGAGAGAGACAGAGAATGACCCACAGCTGTGGAGAGAGACAGAGAATGACCCACAGCTGTGGAGAGAGTTACTGACAGGGACCCACTGCTGTGGAGAGAGACAGACAGGGACCCACAGCTGTGGAGAGAGAGACAGACAGGGACCCACAGCTGTGGAGAGAGAGACAGACAGTGACCCACAGCTGTGGAGAGAGAGACAGACAGGGACCCACTGCTGTGGAGAGAGAGACAGACAGGGACCCACTGCCGTGGAGAGAGAGACAAACAGGGACCCACAGCTGTGGAGAGAGAGACAGACAGGGACCCACAACTGTGGAGAGAGTTACTGACAGGGACCCACAACTGTGGAGAGAGAGACAGACTGGGACCCACAACTGTGGAGAGAGAGACAGAGAATGACCCACAGCTGTGGAGAGAGTTACTGACAGGGACCCACTGCTGTGGCGAGAGAGACAGACAGGGACCCACAACTGTGGAGAGAGAGACAGACTCGGACCCACAACTGTGGAGAGAGACAGAGAATGACCCACAGCTGTGGAGAGAGACAGAGAATGACCCACAGCTGTGGAGAGAGAGACAGACAGGGACCCACAGCTGTGGAGAGAGAGACAGACTGGGACCCACAACTGTGGAGAGAGACAGAGAATGACCCACAGCTGTGGAGAGAGACAGAGAATGACCCACAGCTGTGGAGAGAGTGACTGACAGGGACCCACTGCTGTGGAGAGAGAGACAGACAGGGACCCACAGCTGTGTAGAGAGAGACAGACAGGGACCCAGAGCTGTGGAGAGAGAGACAGACAGGGACCCACAGCTGTGGAGAGAGAGACAGACAGGGACCCACAGCTGTGGAGAGAGAGACAGACAGGGACCCACAGCTGTGGAGAGAGAGAGAGAGAGGGAGAGAGAGAGAGAGAGAAATAGAGAGAGAGAGAGAGAGGGACCCACAGCTGTGGAGATAATTACTGACAGGGACCCACAACTGTGGAGAGACACATACGTGGACCCACAGCTGTGACAGGGACACACAGCTGTGGAGAATTAGACAGACAGGGATCCACAGCTGTGGAGAGAGAGATGGACAGGGACCCTGTGCTGGTCAGCAGAACAAACGACTAGAGGAAGGGGAGGAATAGGGACATATTGTGAACAATGATTTGATTCAGTATGTCACTGAGGTACTGGTCAATCACTTGTTGGGGACAGATTATTTTTCAATAGTGGATGACCTTTCAAGGCAATAGATTAATTTCTCATTTTAAATCTGGTACCATGATGTTTTTGTTGTTGTTGTTGTTGTTACATTGAACATATTGTTATTATCCCTTTGTTATTGTCCACCTATATGTTAACACTGTAAATCCTAAAACTAATTTATCATAATAGTAATTTGATTGTCAACTGCAAGGCCAGAAAAACATGGGACCACGTGGAGGGGATTATCTAATGTATTATTGGAGAATGTACAGCATGTTAATGAGCCCTGATGATAAACTCTACTGTACAGTATGTTAATGAGTCAATAAACTCTACTGTACAGTATGTTAATGAGTCAATAAACTCTACTGTACAGTATGTTAATGAGTCAATAAACTCTACTGTACAGTATGTTAATGAGCCCTGATGATAAACTCTACTGTACAGTATGTTAATGAGTCAATAAACTCTACTGTACAGTATGTTAATGAGTCAATAAACTCTACTGTACAGTATGTTAAAGAGCCCTGATGATAAATTCTACTGTACAGTATGTTAATGAGTCAATAAACTCTACTGTAAAGTATGTTAATGAGCCCTGATGATAAACTCTACTGTACAGTATGTTAATGAGTCAATAAACTCTACTGTACAGTATGTAAATGAGTCAATAAACTCTACTGTACAGTATGTTAATGAGTCATGATGATAAACTCTACTGTACAGTATGTTAATGAGTCAATAAACTCTACTGTACAGTATGTTAATGAGTCATGATGATAAACTCTACTGTACAGTATGTTAATGAGTAATGATGATAAACTCTACTGTACAGTATGTTAATGAGTCAATAAACTCTACTGTACAGTATGTTAATGAGTCAATAAACTCTACTGTACAGTATGTTAATGAGTAATGATGATAAACTCTACTGTACAGTATGTTAATGAGTCAATAAACTCTACTGTACAGTATGTTAATGAGTAATGATGATAAACTCTACTGTACAGTATGTTAATGAGTCAATAAACTCTACTGTACAGTATGTTAATGAGCCCTGATGATAAACTCTACTGTACAGTATGTTAATGAGTCAATAAACTCTACTGTACAGTATGTTAATGAGTCAATAAACTCTACTGTACAGTATGTTAATGAGTCAATAAACTCTACTGTACAGTATGTTAATGAGTAATGATGATAAACTATACTGTACAGTATGTTAATGAGTCAATAAACTCTACTGTACAGTATGTTAATGAGTAATGATGATAAACTCTACTGTACAGTATGTTAATGAGTCAATAAACTCTACTGTACAGTATGTTAATGAGCCCTGATGATAAACTCTACTGTACAGTATGTTAATGAGTCAATAAACTCTACTGTACAGTATGTTAATGAGTCAATAAACTCTACTGTACAGTATGTTAATGAGTCATTATGATAAACTCTACTGTACAGTATGTTAATGAGTCAATAAACTCTACTGTACAGTATGTTAATGAGTCATGATGATAAACTCTACTGTACAGTATGTTAATGAGTCAATAAACTCTACTGTACAGTATGTTAATGAGCCCTGATGATAAACTCTACTGTACAGTATGTTAATGAGTCAATAAACTCTACTGTACAGTATGTTAATGAGTCAATAAACTCTACTGTACAGTATGTTAATGAGTAATGATGATAAACTCTACTGTACAGTATGTTAATGAGTCATGATGATAAACTCTACTGTACAGAAGCAAAACAAGCATGTCTGTTCTCCTCATCGTAGAATCAAGTTTGTTGAAACAATAGTTGATACAGGTCAATTATAGTACATTTTATTCTATATTTGAGTCTATATTCAAATCTATATTTGAGTCTATATTCAAATCTATATTTGAGTCTATATTCAAATCTATAATTGAGTCTATATTCAAATCTATATTTGAGTCTATATTCAAATCTATATTTGAGTCTATATTCAAATCTATATTTGAGTCTATATTCAAATCTATAATTGAGTCTATATTCAAATCTATATTTGAGTCTATATTCAAATCTATCATTGAGTCTATATTCAAATCTATATTTGAGTCTATATTCAAATCTATATTTGAGTCTATATTCAAATCTATATTTGAGACTATATTCAAGTCTAAATTCCAGTCTACATTTAAGTCTATATTTGAGTCTGATAAATTAATAATTCAACTAACTACCAAAGCTGCAAAGGAGATACAACTTTCCTCATTTAGGGTTTGAAATCCACCCTACATATCCAAATGTACTGTCACAAACCCACGTAACTCTAGAGCTGTTCCACCTAGTCTTAATGAATATGAAGTGACTCTATAGCTGTTCCACCTAGTCTTAATGAATATGAAGTGACTCTATAGCTGTTCCACCTAGTCTTAATGAATATGAAGTGACTCTATAGCTGTTCCACCTAGTCTTAATGAATATGAAGTGACTCTATAGCTGTTCCACCTAGTCTTAATGAATATGAAGTGACTCTATAGCTGTTCCACCTAGTCTTAATGAATATGAAGTGTCGCTGTATTTCACTTCCTTAACTATCGTAGCTAACGAACTGAGTTATAAAGGGAGAATTCATGGCCCAACCTAAACATCCTGGAGCCTAGAATATAATATATTCTGTGACAATAACGACACCGAAATTCCCTATATAGTACACTACTTTAGACCCTATTCCCTATATAGTGCTGTACTATAGACCCTATTCCCTATAGAGTGCTCTACTATAGACCAGAGCCCTATTCCCTATATAGTACACTACTATAGACCCTATTCCCTATATAGTGCACTACTTTAGACCAGAGCCCTATTCCCTATATAGTGCACTACTATATACCAGAGCCCTATTCCCTATATAGTGCACTACTATAGACCAGAGCCCTATTCCCTATATAGTGCACTACTATAGACCAGAGCCCTATGACACCCTATTCCCTAAATAGTGCAGTACTATAGACCAGAACCCTATTCCCTATATAGTGGCACTACTATAGACCAGAGCCCTATTCCCTATGTAGTGCACTACTGTTGACCAGAGCCCTATTCCCTATATAGTGCACTACTATAGACCAGAGCCCTATTCCCTATATAGTACACAACTTTAGACCAGAGCCCTATTCCCTATGTAGTGCACTACTATAGACCAGAGCCCTATTCCCTATGTAGTGCACTACTGTTGACCAGAGCCCTATTCCCTATGTAGTGCCCTACTGTTGACCAGAGCCCTATTCCCTATATAGTACACTACTTTAGACCAGAGCCCTATTCCCTATATAGTGCACTACTTTAGACCAGAGCCCTATTCCCTATGTAGTGCACTACTATAGACCAGAGCCCTATTCCCTATGTAGTGCACTACTATAGACCAGAGCTCTATTCCCTATGTAGTGCACTACTGTTGACCAGAGCTCTATTCCCTATATAGTGCACTACTGTTGACCAGAGCTCTATTCCCTATATAGTACACTACTTTAGACCAGAGCCCTATTCCCTATATAGTGCACTACTTTAGACCAGAGCCCTATTCCCTATGTAGTGCACTACTATAGACCAGAGCCCTATTCCCTATGTAGTGCACTACTATAGACCAGAGCTCTATTCCCTATGTAGTGCACTACTGTTGACCAGAGCTCTATTCCCTATATAGTACACTACTTTAGACCAGAGCCCTATTCCCTATATAGTACACTACTTTAGAGCAGAGCCCTATTCCCTATATAGTACAGTACTTTAGACCAGAGCCCTATTCCCTATATAGTACACTACTTTAGACCAGAGCCCTATTCCCTATATAGTACACTACTTTAGACCAGAGCCCTATTCCCTATATAGTGCACCACTATAGACCAGATCCCTATTCCCTATGTAGTGCACTACTTTTGACCAGGACCCATAGTGGGTTGTTCAAAAGTAGTGCACAATGTAAGAGGAATAGCTTGCAATTTGGGACGCAGGGGGGCACTATATAACTAACTATATTATCAGGCTTGATGAAGTCGTCCATCAGATCGAATGATGATAGAATCACCGTGGGTCGGCCATTAAGAGAGTGTCCGCTCGTTATAGAAGAGACGTTATAGGGCTCCTCTTGAACACGTTCCATTAAAAGGAGACAAGTCGTCTCTCAGCACTACAGTTCTACAGCTCTGTTACAGTGAATGATGGTGGATACTATGGCTCCTCAATGCTTTTCTGGGGCAACGGGGGAGATTTTCTAGGAAGGTGGAAATACTAACAAAATATATTTCCACAATTCAAGACATCATATTATCTCTTCTTATAGCTGTTGTTGTATTAAAACATTGCATCATTTTAGTAATGAACAGTGTCCTTTATTTTTGATCCTCTAAGGCAGGGCTGCCCAACCCTCTTCCTGGAGATCTACTGTCCTGTGGGTTTTCAGTCCAACCCTCTTTCTGGAGATCTACTGTCCTGTGGGTTTTCAGTCCAACCCTCTTCCTGGAGATCTACTGTCCTGTGGGTTTTCAGTACAACCCTCTTCCTGGAGATCTAGTCTCCTGTGGGTTTTCAGTCCAACCCCCTTCCTGGAGATCTACTGTCCTGTAGGTTTTCAGTCCAACCCTCTTCCTGGAGATCTACTGTCCTGTGGGTTTTCAGTACAACCCTCTTCCTGGAGATCTAGTCTCCTGTGGGTTTTCAGTCCAACCCTCTTCCTGGAGATCTACTGTCCTGTGGGTTTTCAGTCCGACCCTCTTCCTGGAGATCTACCGTCCTGTGGGTTTTCAGTCCAACCCTCTTCCTGGAGATCTACTGTCCTGTGGGTTTTCAGTCCAACCCTCTTCCTGGAGATCTACTGTCCTGTAGGTTTTCAGTCCAACCCTCTTCCTGGAGATCTACCGTCCTGTGGGTTTTCAGTAAAACCCTCTTCCTGGAGATCTAGTCTCCTGTGGGTTTTCAGTCCAACCCCCTTCCTGGAGATCTACTGTCCTGTAGGTTTTCAGTCCAACCCTCTTCCTGGAGATCTACTGTCCTGTTGGTTTTCAGTCCGACCCTCTTCCTGGAGATCTACCGTCCTGTGGGTTTTCAGTCCGACCCTCGTCCTGGAGATCTACCGTCCTGTGGGTTTTCAGTCCGACCTTCTACCTGGAGATCTACCGTTCTGTGGGTTTTCAGTCCGACCCTCTTCCTGGAGATCTACCGTCCTGTGGGTTTTCAGACCTGCTCTAAGGACATCAAATGGCAGACATTTTAGTCATAGAAGCCAAAGGTTGATATTAGTCAAAACCTGATAATGGATTAAAAGTAAAGCCTTTTTTAGTTGTTTATCAGTTACTTTGTCACTTCGTAACGTTGTAGGTGTAGCCAGCGATCACGTCAGGTAATGTTAATCATCACAATAACTCCCTCCCTGTTGTGAGGAAGCTCTCTATAATATCTCAAGGCTTCACTAAATCAAAATCCTATCACTCTGTATTCAACAATCTACGTTATGACTGTGGGTAAAGTAGCTTAGGCTACCTATCTGTATGTAAACAGGCCGTGTTCCGGGGGGGGGGGGGGGGGGGGGGGGGGGGGGGGGGGGAAACAAGAGTTTTAGCTTTCCCTGAACACATCATTGATGAACACTCAAAAACATTGGGGAAAAATCAAAAATAAAATGATTTACCTTTGTTTCAACAGTTTTTCTAATTACTTTCTAATTACATTGAGGGAAAGGTGACAAAACATGTCGTAGTTTTTTTTTTTTGAAGCCACCCGGGTCGTTCTAACATCGCCCTCCTGGGGGATTAGGTAGCCACCCGGGTCGTACTAACACCGCCCTCCTGGGGGATTAGGTAGCCACCCGGGTCGTACTAACACCGCCCTCCTGGGGGATTAGGTAGCCACCCGGGTCGTACTAACACTGCCCTCCTGGGGGATTAGGTAGCCACCCGGGTCGTACTAACACCGCCCTCCTGGGGGATTAGGTAGCCACCCGGGTCGTACTAACACCGCCCTCCTGGGGGATTAGGTAGCCACCCGGGTCGTACTAACACCGCCCTCCTGGGGGATTAGGTAGCCACCCGGGTCGTACTAACACCGCCCTCCTGGGGGATTAGGTAGCCACCCGGGTCGTACTAACATCGCCCTCCTGGGGGATTAGGTAGCCACCCGGGTCGTACTAACACCGCCCTCCTGGGGGATTAGGTAGCCACCCGGGTCGTACTAACACCGCCCTCCTGGGGGATTAGGTAGGCACCCGGGTCGTACTAACACCGCCCTCCTGGGGGATTAGGTAGCCACCCAGGTCGTACTAACACCGCCCTACTGGGGGATTAGGTAGCCACCCGGGTCGTACTAACACCGCCCTCCTGGGGGATTAGGTATTACATCAGGTGGTTGGTGAGGGCTGTCGGAGCACCAATGTTATGTTTTGTGTATAACTGTTATACATCAGGGGGCTGGTGAGGGGCGTCTTCACCACTACATTCCTCTCCTTCTGACCCAAACAATGAGATGGGAGAAAGATGAGGTGTCTAATCCACCTTGCTTTCTGTCCTTATCTCGCTCTCTCTCTCTCCCTGTCTCTCTTCCTCTCTCTCTATCATCTTCACCCTCTCTCTCTCCCTGTCTCTCTTCCTCTCTCTCTATCATCTTCACCCTCTCTCTCTCTCCCTGTCTCTCTTCCTCTCTCTCTATCATCTTCACCCTCTCTATCCCTGTCTCTCTTCCTCTCTCTCTATCATCTTCACCCTCTCCCTCTCTCCCTGTCTCTCTTCCTCTCTCTCTATCATCTTCACCCTCTCCTTTTCTCCCTGTCTCTCTTCCTCTCTCTCTATCATCTTCACCCTCTCTCTCTCTCCCTGTCTCTCTTCCTCTCTCTCTATCATCTTCACCCTCTCCCTCTCTTTCTGTCCCTCTTCTCCTTCTCTCGTTCCTCTCTCTCCCTCTCTCGTTCTCCCTCTCTCTTTCCCCTTCTGTCTCTCCCATCTCTGTTTCTCTCTTTCTCTCTCCCTCTACCCTCTCTCCCTCCCTTTCCTGTCTCTCTCTCTCCCCCTCTCTCTCTCTCCATTCACTGAGGATCAAGCCTCCGTAATCCAAGGGTTTTATATCCACCAAAACAGCTTGGGCCCATCAGCAAATTGAGATGGCATATGGTATAGGTTTATGATTCGTCTGCCACGCGCATAGCAATGAGGTGCCTCATCATCCGTGGGTAAACACTATGGGGAAAATATCGTAATGTTAAATGATGCCAGGCAGGGAGTGGGAGAAGCCACAGAGATACAGGGGAGAGAAGTGGCAGTGCTGGCCGGGCGTGGGGAGGCATTGGCATGGGAGGAGGATTACTGTGTTTGCTTGGTGGAGTGGTGCCATGCATGCCAAATGTCACCCTATTCCTATATAGTGCAACTACTTCAAAAATAAGTAAGCCTGGTCAAAAGTAATGCACTACATAGGCAATCGGGTTCCATTTTGGGACGTAACCATGGTGATGAGAAGTGGTTGTTTGATCTACGGAGTGGTGGCAGGTGAGTTTGTCAACGAGGTTCTGGAATCGGGACTGTTCCGGATCCCCTTTCTCTCCTGTGGGATAGGGTTGGGAGAGCTGGGGAGGGTTGGTAGGGCTGAAGAGGGCTGGGGAGGGTTAGGAGGGCTGGGGGGGGGCTGGGATTAGGGACTGGCGCAGGAAGAGGTCCCGATCTGAGCCACACCCATCTGGAGGAAAAGAGAGGGACATGGAGAGAGACAGACAGTTTATGTAAGGGAAAATCAAGTCAATAATTTCTAATTGGAAATTACAAACTTCAGAAGCCTTTTTTAAAAACCACAATTACATTATCAGTTTAAAATGTCCTGCATTGGAGGAACGTTCTGCAACAGGGTGATCAAATTAAGATCCTGCATCAGTATGTCAGAAACAATCTGATTCTCCTCCTGCTACTAGACTTTGGGACGTGACACGATAACAAACACCTCCAGACATGTTTCCTCTCATCGGTCATTAGGCAGAACGTTGTCTCCTCCTGGCAAGGTGACTCCTCCTCAACCCGGCTCTCTGAGTTATCGCCCGATGCCCCACCTCCAATGACCAAAAGCCCTCGTCGGATTGGCTGAGTCAGTCAGCCAGACGTGCCAGGTGATATGGGTTCAGACACTCAGCAGACGTCTCGGCTGCCTTAACGATATCAGAGCTGTGGTATAACGGACCCTGTCTAACCCTAACTCTCGCCGACATTCGTATGTTAGGCTTTATCATTAGCACATGCCAGACGGACTCTGTTGAGCCTACAGCGTTGAGGTAGAGGTGAGCGTGTTGGTTGGTGTGTCTGACTCAACTAACCCAACGCCTTGTGGGGTTTCACCACCGCATATATTGTGATAACATTACTCTGTACCCAGCAGGGTGATGGGCTGTGGGGATGGCTGAACCTAGCAGGGTGATGGGAATTGGGTTGGCTGTACCCTAGCAGGGTAATGGGGATGGCTGAACCTAGCAGGGTAATGGGCATTGGGTTGGCTGTACCCTAGCAGGGTAATGGGGTTGGCCGTACCCTAGCAGGGTGATGGGCATTGGGTTGGCTGTACCCTAGCAGGGTAATGGGGCTGGCCGTACCCTAGCAGGGTGATGGGCATTGGGTTGGCTGTACCCTAGCAGGGTAATGGGGCTGGCCGTACCCTAGCAGGGTGATGGGCATTGGGTTGGCCGTACCCTAGCAGGGTGATGGGCTTTGGGGCTGGCCATACCCTAGCAGGATGATGGGCTGTGGGGATGGCCATACCCTATCAGGGTGATGGGCTGTGGGGATGGCCATACCCTATCAGGGTGATGGGCTGTGGGGATGGCCATACCCTATCAGGGTGATGGGCTGTGGGGATGGCCATACCCTAGCAGGGTGATGGGCTGTGGGGATGGCCATACCCTAGCAGGGTGATGGGCTGTGGGGATGGCCATACCCTAGCAGGGTGATGGGCTGTGGGGATGGCCATACCCTAGCAGGGTGATGGGCTGTGGGGATGGCCATACCTAGCAGGGTGATGGGCTGTGGGGATGGCCATACCTAGCAGGGTGATGGGCTGTGGGGATGGCCATACCCTAGCAGGGCGATGGGCTGTGGGGATGGCCATACCCTAGCAGGGTGATGGGCTGTGGGGATGGCCATACCCTAGCAGGGCGATGGGCTGTGGGGATGGCCATACCCTATCAGGGTGATGGGCTTTGGGGATGGTCATACCCTATCAGGGTGATGGGCTTTGGGGATGGCCATACCTAGCAAATTAAGGTGATATGCGAGCCAGACTACCGTAGACATGAAGAAGGAAGTGTGCAGAAACCATTGGCCTGGATTATACAGACTGTCTCTCTCTGGATCTGTCTCCTGGCCTGGATTATACAGACTGTCTCTCTCTGGATCTGTCTCCTGGCCTGGATTATACAGACTGTCTCTCTCTGGATCTGTCTCCTGGCCTGGATTATACAGACAGACAGTCTCTGGATCTGTCTCCTGGCCTGGATTATACAGACTGTCTCTCTCTGGATCTGTCTCCTGGCCTGGATTATACAGACAGACAGTCTCTGGATCTGTCTCCTGGCCTGGATTATACAGACTGTCTCTCTCTGGATCTGTCTCCTGGCCTGGATTATACAGACAGACAGTCTCTGGATCTGTCTCCTGGCCTGGATTATACAGACTGTCTCTCTCTGGATCTGTCTCCTGGCCTGGATTATACAGACAGACAGTCTCTGGATCTGTCTCCTGGCCTGGATTATACAGACAGACAGTCTCTGGATCTGTCTCCTGGCCTGGATTATACAGACTGTCTCTCTCTGGATCTGTCTCCTGGCCTGGATTATACAGACTGTCTCTCTCTGGATCTGTCTCCTGGCCTGGATTATACAGACAGACAGTCTCTGGATCTGTCTCCTGGCCTGGATTATACAGACTGTCTCTCTCTGGATCTGTCTCCTGGCCTGGATTATACAGACTGTCTCTCTCTGGATCTGTCTCCTGGCCTGGATTATACAGACTGTCTCTCTCTGGATCTGTCTCCTGGCCTGGATTATACAGACAGACAGTCTCTGGATCTGTCTCCTGGCCTGGATTATACAGACAGACTCTCTCTGGATCTGTCTCCTGGCCTGGATTATACAGACAGACTCTCTCTGGACCTGTCTCCTGGCCTGGATTATACAGACTGTCTCTCTCTGGATCTGTCTCCTGGCCTGGATTATACAGACAGACAGTCTCTGGATCTGTCTCCTGGCCTGGATTATACAGACTGTCTCTCTCTGGATCTGTCTCCTGGCCTGGATTACACAGACAGACCTCTCTGGATCTGTCTCCTGGACTGGATTACACAGACAGACTCTCTCTGGATCTGTCTCCTGGCCTGGGTTACACAGACTGACTCTCTCTGGATCTGTCTCCTGGCCTGGATTATACAGACAGACAGTCTCTGGATCTGTCTCCTGGCCTGGATTATACAAACAGACAGTCTCTGGATATGTCTCCTGGCCTGGATTATACAGACTGTCTCTCTCTGGATCTGTCTCCTGGCCTGGATTATACAGACAGACAGTCTCTGGATCTGTCTCCTGGCCTGGATTATACAGACAGACAGTCTCTGGATCTGTCTCCTGGCCTGGATTATACAGACAGACTCTCTCTGGATCTGTCTCCTGGCCTGGATTATACAGACAGACTCTCTCTGGATCTGTCTCCTGGCCTGGATTATACAGACAGACTCTCTCTGGATCTGTCTCCTGGCCTCGATTACACAGACAGACTCTCTATGGATCTGTCTCCTGGCCTGGATTACACAGACTGACTCTCTATGGATCTGTCTCCTGGCCTGGATTATACAGACTGTCTCTCTATGGATCTGTCTCCTGGCCTGGATTATACAGACTGTCTCTCTCTGGATCTGTCTCCTGGCCTGGATTACACAGACAGACCAGCTCTGGATCTGTCTCCTGGCCTGGATTATACAGACAGACTCTCTCTGGATCTGTCTCCTGGCCTGGATTACACAGACAGTCTCTGGATCTGTCTCCTGGCCTGGATTACACACACTGACTCTCTATGGATCTGTCTCCTGGCCTGGATTACACACACTGACTCTCTCTGGATCTGTCTCCTGGTCCTTCTGTTCATTGGAGAATGTACTTTAACAATCACAAACAACATTTCCAAATTCAATTCTGCATAGTACTTTTCTGCATTGTACAGCTGCCAGTTGGCGGAACACCCATAGAAGAGGTTTCAGAGACTAGGCTGTTAGGTGTACTGCTAGACAGTCTCTCTTGGTCATCACACATTCCACAGCTCTGCAACAAAATCATCAGCACCTCTTGTATGCTCAGAAGGATTGTAAAATATATGCCAGAGCAAATTATAAAACAAATCTCACAAACACTCATCTATAGTCAAATGAAATACTGTTCTGTCGTCTGGAGTAATGCAAGTGTTACTGACCTAAAGAGATTGCAGATAGCACAAAATAATGCAGCCAGAATGGTTCTGCAATGTGGCCACAAGAGGTCCTCCATAGAATTACATAATGCACCCAAACGGCCGACTATCAAGGAAAATATACAAAATAATATACCAATACGTTTTCATAAAATTCACCACTCTGAAAGACCAACCAGCTCTACATGATAAACTGGATACGGTCAAAGACAAACACTCTTGTAACACACAGAGTGGAGCCAAGACCACCTGTAGACCACTAAAACCCAGAGTGGAGTCAAGACCAACTGTGGACCACTAAAACCCAGAGTGGAGCCAAGACCACCTGTGAACCTCTAAAACCCATAGTGGAGCCAAGACCACCTGTAGACCACTAAAACCCAGAGTGGAGTCAAGACCAACTGTGGACCACTAAAACCCAGAGTGGAGCCAAGACCACCTGTAGACCACTAAAACCCAGAGTGGAGCCAAGACCACCTGTGGACCACTAAAACCCAGAGTGGATTCAAGACCACCTGTAGACCACTAAAACCCATAGTGGAGCCAAGACCACCTG